>NW_016107404.1:608417-677381 GCF_001604975.1 Cebus imitator
TTTGAGATGAAATCTTGCTCTGTCTCCCAGGCTGGAGTGCAGTGGTGTGGTCTCAGCTCACTGCAACCTCCACCTCCCAGGTTCAAGTGATTCTCCTGCCTCAGCCTTCTGAGTAGCTGGGACTACAGGCATGTGCCACCATGCCCAGCTAATTTTTGTATTTTTAGTAGAGAGGGGGTTTCACCAGGTTGGCCAGGCTGGTTTTGAACTTCTTACCTCAGGTGATCCACCTGCCTTGACCTCCCAGAGTGCTAGGATTTCAGCCATGAGCTACTGCATCTGGCCAGTCCTTTCATTTTAAACTGCATTCAAGTGCTCAATGTGTGACTACAAATATTTATTAGCTAATGAGTATCTATTCATTCCTCACTAAAAAATATTAAAACCCTTTTCAATCTTTTCGCCCAGTGTTTTATTTTTAATAATAGGAATAATTGGTTCAACCTAATACTTCAGTGTCAGCCCAAATTGGCCAGAAGACATTGTTGCCTCACAGCAGCCTATCTTCCAGTTGACACTGAACTGCTGTCGACCAGCAGATAGTTGAGAGTCCACATGTGCCCCAAACAGCTGGAGACTGTGTGTCCCTGGGCCTCTCTGATTCAATTCCCATCTCTGGAAAATGGGATCATATCATTCTGTCTCCTTGGGCTGTATGAGGTACTGGTGTTGTGGAGCGTGTACCACAGTGACAAGAAGACAGTAAGTCTTCTGTTCATGATAGTACATACAGTATTTAATGTACTAGCCTGGGAGAGACCTAGAGCCCAGCTCCTGACTCCCTGGTCAATTGTTTTTCAAAGACCCTCCCTGCCTGTGTCACCACCGTTGGTAAGACCATGTCTATAAGAGTTAAATCATCTGGAAGACAGAAGTCCAACCACAGGAGGCAGAGGCAGTAGGCTGACGAGTTAAATGGCAGCCTCACAACCCCAAGTGCTGTCAGGGCTCACAGCTTCTGCTCGCCAGCAGCTGTCTGTACTCTGGATTGTTTTGAGCGAGTCTTTGCAGGGCTTGCTTGGGCCTGCCAAGTTCAGCTGCCTGCAGAAGCGCAGCTCAGAGGCATCGCTATAGGCCTAGTCCTCTCACAGGTCCGGCCAATCAGAGCTCTGTTGCCAGGCAGAGCCTCTCTCCAGCTCTGGTCACCGTCAGCTTAGTCAGCTTAGCTGTACAGACAGCCTTTTGTAATTTTAGGTTGAGCTCATTTTTTTAAAGCACCTGATATGCACTTTTCCTCTTCTTCTTCTCCTTCTAGTCCTCTATTCAACCTCTCCCAAGGTCCTACTACGGAGACACACAGGAATGGAACTCAGAATCACTAACAAAGAAACCTCAGTCCAAGACAGAAAATGATCTTTACAGAGACCCTCGTTTCATGCTTGTCAATGCTGAGACAATCTGCTCTGGAGGATATTTGCAGAAACTGATTAAAAGGTAGTACCATCACCACATAGTTAACTTCCCACTCTTTTTCTTCTGCTTCTAGGAGTAGAGAAACCAACAAAACCTACAGGAGAGAGATGGTCAGTTTCCAACAACCTGCCCCCACCCCACCACAATTCCCACCTTTCACAGGGGCCCAGCCACAAAGCCCCTGTAAAAGTGCAGTTCGACGCCAATCATCAGCAGAGTGCGGCTGGAAGACCCTGCCTTTCCCCTCTTACAGCCTAGTTGCTCGTCTTCTTTCTTCCCCACTCCTCTCTGATAGGAGAAAGGAAGAAAGCAAGGCAAGCACATTCCTCGGCGGGAGCTGCAAACGCCCAGGCTCCTGACTACTCTGGAGCACACTGGAAGGGGGGGAAATGGAGGAGGGAAGATTGAGGGAACAAGATGGCATGATAAAATGCTGTGGATGGAAGGGCCAGTTCTCCTGTGGTAGGAAGTATGAGGGGTCAAGGGAGTTTGGGACGCTAAAAAACAGAAGACCGAAAGTTTAATAAGCAACCTTGACCTATCCTATGGCACGTCCTAAAATGTTAGGAGAGAGATGTGAGTACAGGTTGGAATTCCTGTATGCCCATGCTGTTTTGAATTCAGTAATGCTTTGGTACTGAGACATGCCCCACAGTTTTCTAAACGTTATGCTTACAACTCCACTTGTAAAGCAGTTTTCTAAGAACATATGTGAGTAGATCAATGCCATTAAAATGGGGTTATTTTTTTCCAAGTCACAATGGTATAGGGCAGATTGTGGTGGGAGGACTAATTGTTTAAAACTCTGGCAAAAGCTAATTATTAAATTGTTATTGCTAAAAGAAAGAGGGAATTAGGCAGAAAGCCAGCCTACCTTGCTTCAGATGGATTTTCTCTGGAGATGTGATCCTCTCAGTCTCTTCCTTAACCTCTGCTTCTCTTCCGCGTTTCTAGAAGGCTGTCCTGGTGGAGGGGGAGTCTTAGCATTACATAGATAGCAAGCACAATGCAAAAGTGTTGAAGCAGGAGTGTAAAGGACAATTAAAACACCCGGTGAGTTCTAATTTTATTTTTGAAGAACATAGCTTAAAAACAGATGTAAAATATAAGCCATGGTCCTAAAAGCCAGGGTCCAAAATAAATAAGTTAAAAAAATTATGATTCCCATATCTTAAAAGTTTTGCAACTCCTCCCCCTAGCCCCAACCAAAAAGAATCCTTTTAGGAATGAATTCTTCATGTGTTAAAGCAACATTTTTTATATTAAGAACTTTTTAAGGTTCATAATAATCTTTTTCTTAGTCTAAATTCAGGCAAACTTAATGCTGTTGATTTTATAAAGTCAAAAGAAGGTATCATTTTTGGAAAATTATGCCTGTTTATATAAATTGAGAGATCACAGAACGATTCTTACATAAAAGTGTAAGGGTGGACTTAATAGTGGAGTGATTGTTTTAAAGACTATTTCGTACTTTTCAGTTTGAATAATTTTAAAAACAAAACTGTCTATTGTTTTCTACAGATAGAACATAACCTTTTTTTTAAAGGAAAAGAAACTAGGCAGTCACTTGCTTGAGAAGTAATTGAATGCCAATTATTAGGTTGGTGCAAAAGTAATGATGTTTTTTGCCATGAAGAGGAACGACAAAAAATTGCAAATTACTTTTGCACCAACCTAATACTTTTTCCTGCAGATGAGATTTCCTCTGTGTATGTGAGTATGTGTGTGTGTGTGTGTGTGTGAGAGAGAGAGAGAGAGAGAGAGAGAGAGAAGGAAAGAGAGCAGTGCCTCAGTGCATCTGTTCTCGGGAGATATTTTGTGATATCTGAGTTCCAAGGAATGAGGACCAGACAAAAGGGGCAGAAGCAGTAAGAGGAAAAATGGGGACCAGGAAAACTGGCCATGACTCAGCAAAAACACAGTGATATTTTCAGAAACCGATGCCTCAGACATTACAAAGTCTCCCATACCCCTTGCTTCTGAATAGAATTGTCCTGGCCCTCCCCAATTCAGATGGGCACCAGCCTAGGCTGCGTAAGCATTGAGAACGAGGAGTGAGGAGGCAGGTGGGTGAATTGCCCCTCAAGGTACAAGCAGGGAACAAGTGCCCCACCTGTGGCTGATTGAGCCAGGGAAAACCAGAGGCCAGAGGTATTCTTAATAGCCAGCATTTCTCAGAAACACAGTGGAAGTCTCCCAGACAAAGCAGACAGGTTGGCATCCCTTGCTTGAGAATCAGTAAGAGGGAAAGGAGTGAGTCAGGCCTAGCCAACGTACCAGGGACAGTGGTGAAATTTCGAGAATCTGGAGGATCAGCCAGCTGTGCTTCCCACAGCAGCTTTCAATGACTGTCCCTAAAAAGCTGGCATACACCTGGCTGCCAGACCATAAAGGGACATATCTAGAGTAAAGGCCTGATTGCCTCTAAATTCACTGCCTCATGCCAGCTCCTAAGTTTTTGTAGGGATCTATACAGGTCTGGCCCCTCCACATGGGTCCTGGGACCCTTTGGAAATCCATTCTTGTGACTGGCATCTTATGTTACCTTCTCCTTTCTCTGCTGATAAGTGATGGGTGAACCTATCAACACCATATTTCCTATCACCAAGTGCTTAGGTTCAAAACTGAAATCCAGTTCCTACTAACTCACTAGATCACTAGCCCCCGTCTTTTACTTCAATTTCTCATAACCTACAAAGAAAAGAAGAAACAATACTTATGAACAAAAGATCGATAATAAACAGAGGAGAGATTTCCTGGCATTGGGCTGGGGCCACAGCAGGAAATTGTGGCCATACAAACGACACTCCACGGCCAGAGAGTTATGTATCATGACCCTTGAGTCGAGCAACCTTAATGCAATACCAGGGTCTTAAAGGGCTGGATCTCTCTTGCCCTCTGGTAGGTCAGTTCTTAGCTGTAGTGTAATTTTACAGATGGAAAATTCCAGAGAGCAGTGACTTGCTCTTTGTTATACAGTGAGGCATAAATACAATGCACAGTAGCGACATAGGCCTAGTCCTAATTATTTGACATCCTAAGACCTTTCCTTTATCGTCTGAGGTGGCTTAGCTGAGTGTCCAGCACGTTATTACGGTGGGAAGCCGGGACAGCAGACCTCATTGCCTAAACTCTGTCTCAGTTACACTCAGCTTTCCTACCCTCTTACCTGAGTTTTGAGATGTAAAGGTGAAAGACACATTTGGTTGACATTGTACCCAAGACAGATGGTAGAAATTCATCATGCTTGTGCCTCCCAGGTCTCAGGGTGTCTGATGTTTTCCTCTGGGCCCAGGCTCCTCTCAGGGCCACTTTGTTTCTTCTACATGAAATTTCAACCCAGCCTCTTTATATGTCTTAGCAGTGACTTAGTGGACGGTCTAGCTGATGAATTTTGTTCCATCACAAAATGAGTTTCCTGCCAGAGTAGAGGGGGAAAATTATATAGACAGACATACATTTACGAAAACAAAAGGCATGTGGAAGGATGAGGTGGTGGCACTTTCAAGATGGCAGGACCTGCCCCCAGGCCATGGCAGCTTTTGTCCACAGCCCAGAGACGCCACTCCTATGCTGTGAAAGTAAAGGCGTTACCTCATCTCCTTGACCCCACCTGAGTGATCCATGAATGGATGTTCTCTCCTCACTACAGGTGAACTTGGTCAGGACAAGAATTTCCCAAGGCTTACTCCAAGTCCTTGGTGCTACCCTGCTTTGCTCTGTATTGTTATATAAAGCCGTTGAGCCAGGCCCTTCCTTCACACATTCCATGTCCCTGAACAAGACCTCAAATTCGGGTTAGCTGCCACCCCTCCCAATTCAGTTTTACTTGATGTGCAGTTGTGTGCTGAAGTAAACTGTGTCCTGTAGAAATGAGCAGGGTAAGGAAGGAGATGCAGAAGGAATCGCTTTGCACACTTTGGATCAGATTTGTGCCGAAGTCATATGGATGAACTGACATGCCCCAAACTAGACTAAGAAATCCACCTCAAAACTCAGCCAAGAGCCTGTTTATAGAGGGCTTGATTATTTATAACTTCCATGTCAGTGCTTCTCAAATGTTCACTGTTCCTCTCTTGTTTTGGCTTTACTAAATTGAGGTGAGCTCTGTGGTTATTGCCCCTGATTTATCAATGTGAAAAGAGAGCCTTTAGGGATTTGACCATAGACAAGTTTCCAAGGGACTGAGGGGTGCAGGCAGAGTAAGCATCCTGCTTTTCCGGCCTCTTTTCTCTTGACTGCGCTGCCTTACAGCAAGGTGTCTCCAGAAGCCACGGTCACCTCCTCTGTGTGAGACAAACATGAATCTCTCTTGGCCTATTGCTGCCAAGGAAAGCAGAATATAAAAAGACATGTCTTCTGCCTTGCCAGATGGCTTCAGGGTAAAATTCTTCCCCAAACTAAGTGTTAGAGTCCAGTCAACTGTTTCAGGGAGGGCAAGAAGTAACCTGGAGAAGTATTTAATCCTCTTTCTTCCCCGAGATTCCATGGCATCGAAGCTTGTTGTAAGCAGGCCCTGCCAAGGCAGACAAGACCATTGAGCTGAAATCAAGAGAATGGGTCCTTGGCAGAGCAGACCCTTTTAAGAATGAAGATTGTATGCTGGAGAAATCCTACCAGTCCTTGGCAGTTGGAAGGTCTGAGGTTTCAGACTGGGCTCTCTTATTTTCCATACCTCCTGAGGAGCTGGCTGCATAAGGCATGAAATAAGCTGAAGAATCATGAGCACCATCCAACCCATCTGGGAACCCACAGTGGAAAATTATGGGAGTAATATATTGAGACAGCCCTGGCTTTTTAAGACCAATGCATACTTATGTGCTTCTCTGCATACTTTGCAGAACTTTTCATTATGAAAAAATGAACAGGTAGCATGAAGAATGGCTACTCATTCTTCACATGCTTTGGAGAAGCCAGAACTTGGGAAAGCCAATGAAACGGAGGGTAGGAGCAACTAAGGAAGACCGCTGTCAAGAGAAGCATGAAGGAGCAGCACGTTTGGTCTCAAACCCTGTTGTACTGAATGCTTGGGTATTTTGTGCTGGGTTTCTGTGATAGAGTTAGCATTAGGACCCTCGAATGAATTCCTGGGACACGCTTTATGCTCCTACTTGACACCAAATACTAGGAAGGTTAAAAAAAAATGAATAAGGCATGGCTTTTTCACCTAAGGTATGTTTTGCTTGAGCAATCAAAGCTTTGAAAGCACAGAGACTTCTATTTAGATGTTTGTTTTAACTGTTTTCTTTCCATGTCGTTTTCCTCTCTCCTCTCTTCCTCTCATCTTTTCTGCAAAGCTCTGAGTCTTCTAAATATGAGACAGTCCAAGTCATTGTGATTTAATAGATATTGAAAGAGCAGCATCCTTATGGAAGAGACACAACTGCACACCAGACCCTCAATGCAGGACACTACGAGGGCTTCGTGGAACGTTTGGGAAATCCCTGAGCAGAGGCCGATTCTAGAGGCATTTGCTCTGAGTTGTAACTGGGAACACTAACTTTGCTTCAGGGGACTCACAACTTCATATTGGGACATCCAGGAGAACAAATCAGAGCAAATATGTTAGAAATTTTTCTTCCTCCTCTTGACTGGGAAAAAAGCAAAAGGTCTGAGAGCCTGGCTAAGCATATGTGGGCTCCATGGACCCTAGATTCTGCATGAGCTGTTCTTGACTCCCACACCCCTATTCCAGGTTCTACCCCCAACCCCACCGGCCACTCCTCAGTTTCCCCATTTCTTTTTTCTCACTCTGCCTCTCAAGCACTCATCTCTTTCAGGTACTCTGTTCCCCACTCTCTTTTACAAATTCTTTCTTAAAGACCTCATCCATTCCCGTGGCTTGGATGGTTACCCACAGTACATGTTGTCTCTCGAATCAGAACCTCTCTCCTGGGTTCCAACCCTAATTGATTATTGGAGTTGCAACTGAATTTCCTTCTAAAGTAAGATACACAGTCTCAAACTCTTGACCTGTTTCCTCTCTGGTATCTCCCATCTTAATACCTGTCACCAAGATGTACCCAGTCTCCCACGCTAGAAATCTAGGAACATCCTGGACTCTGCCCCTTTTATTGCCCTCCTTAAGAGTCACTAATACTATTGATCATGGTTTCTAAAAGTAAATAGAAACCAGCACCTCGGCCTTCTGACCTGTTTCTTCCATTCTTCAGGCCTGTTCATTTCTGTCTGCAACCATTAACAGTAGCTCCTAATCATCGAGTGATCCTCACATCATGAGATTGTGAATGAATTCCTTCACCTGTCTGTGCTATTTCTTCATCTAAAACAGGAGGACATTGGACTACATGTCTGAGAATGCTTCCAGCTCTGACGTTCTTTAACTTGTTAGCTTGTGTATATCAGAGACCATAAAGGGAAAAGCTGAGTTTTCTGTCCTTTCACTTATTCCTTGCTTCCCAATAACTTTTAAAATTCTTCTTCCTCCATTTTTATTTTTGATTGAAATGTGGCAGCCCAAGACCCAAGCAATGATAGGATTTCCCAGACATTCCCAAGGGACACAATCCCATGTCCTTTCCTTCTGATGTCACATCAAGTAAGGGGGTTGCCTGGAGCCAGGGCTTAAACAGATCAGGTGTTGTTCTCATTGTTATCACCCCTGTTACTGTTTTGAGGGTGCTGCTCCACAGCTAGGCAGATGCAGACACTCAGGTGGAAAGTTGTAAGACAACTTCCCCCTGTGAAGTGATCAGAGGGTGCATAGGAACACCTTGTCACCACTCCACCCCCACCACTGTCTCTTTAGCTAAGACTCTAGTTTAATGAGGTGGTTCCTGAGGCTTGGAGTTTCTCTAAAGATCGGGTCTCCTTTGGTGATGATTTAGAAGCTCCATTGAGGGCAGTAAGGGGAGTGGTGAAATGGCGCCTTTGCTGAGAGCTGGGGAACTCACCATAGTCTTTGAAGTAACACTGTCCTCTGTAAGTGTGAGGAGTCGCTATTCTTTCTGACTTTCCACTGCCTGGGAGGTGATAGGGAAGAGCTAAGACTTCCATTCTCTAGTCCCCTGAAGTTGGTATTTTGCCTCATATTTTGTGGGAAGTGGACAGTTTGTCTTCCATGTCTCCCACCACTTTTCTTTGCACTAAAAAAGATCATTGAGAAATGGCTTTTTTTTTCTTTTATACACATCATCTTCCTAGAATCCAAAGGCTGCTAGAGAAGGGAGAGAAACATGCAAGTACATCCCATGCTGATTGTTGTTGAAATACCTGGAAAGAAGCTGGCAAAGACTATCTGAGGGATGCTAAGACATCTCCGAACTTATAAAACCGTGGAATGTGAATAGGAATTTGAAGTTGTCTATACTCTCCTCAGCTATACCCTGGCATTTTAAGGTGTAAAAAGTAAGATTTTCAGCAAATTGTAATGGATACAAAGTATCTGGCTGCCTGATCCTGGGTACTGTCTCTTCCTGTCTGCTTCCTAATTGTGTGTGGATTTCCTCATTCTCCAGAGCCGAGGAACATCAACATTTGGCTTCAGAAATGTTGCTAAATCGTGAATAAACAAGAATGAACAAGCAAGGTAACATTCAAAATCTCTTACTCCTAAACCCAGTTGCAATGCTTGTATTAAACCCTGGACTCCAAGCTGCTTTGGTGCTATTTAACTTTCTCTTCACAAAAAGAGGGGAAAATGTGGGGGTATCAGACATTTCCCACCCTACCAAGGCCCCATGCACACTCTTAAAAGATGAGAGGTTTTCGTTTGTGCACATGAATCAAAGAAAGACTTTCTTGAATTTTGGTCTGCAGGGTTTGTTTTAGATCTGTGAAGAGTGGAAGAGGTCTCAATGGAGTGATTTTATGGAGGACTGGAAAGATTCCTTTCCTCACCCAGAATCACTGTTGAGGCATATTCAACCATTAGAATTCCACTAAAGTAAAATACTGGGAAATAGCGTAGGTTAGGAGTCATTGTACCTAGCTTCCAAGCCTGGTTCTGCTCCTGTGATTTATACTTCATCCATATATTTATTTAATTAGGAAACAAAACAGTCATTGAATTAATATGTGTCTTGTCCTATTCTATGTGCTGAGTGTTAGTGTGAAATAATGCAATATTTTTATTGATCTTATATTGTGATGGGGAAAGCAATAATTCACATATACATGTATAATATAATAATACCAATGTTATGAAGAAAGCAAAAATCAAGTAAGGCAGTAGGACGTACCAGACAAGGAGATGTGTTTGCGTAGGTGTGTGTTATTGTGCTTTAAAATAGGTCCATGAACTCTTTCACCCTCTCTTCAAAAGGTGCAGCCTAACCTACCTCCCTTTTAGTGTAGGCTTGGCTTAGTGACTTCTTCTAGCCAACAGAATGAAGTAGAAGTGATGATGTATAGCTTTCAGACTGGATAATAAACCCACCATGTCTTCTTCCTCTTCTTTTAGATTTTCCTCTCTGGCGAAGTTAGCTGTCATGTTGTGAGGATACTCAAGCAGTTTATAGAGAGGCTTGTGTGGCAAAGAACGGAGGCCTCCTGCCCACAGCCATGTAAAGGAACCAGCTAGAAAACAGATTCTCCAGCCCCAGTTAGACCTTCAGATGATTGCAGCCCCTACCAACAGTCTGACTGCAGTGGAAGGAAAGACCCTGAATCAGAGAACCACCCGGGTGAGAGAGACCTGGATTCCTGACCTAGAGAAGCTCTGAGTTAATATTTGTTGTTTAAAGCCACGGCTTTGTGGGACAATGTGTTAAACATAACTAACACATGTGATTAGGGAAGCTCTTAGTAAGAGCAGAGACCAGAATGAAAAAGGGGAATGAGTCAGGTAAATATATGTATAAAGAACGCTTGAAGTAGAGGGGATAGAACTGGCATAGGTCTTGTGGTTAGAACAAGCTTCATATTTTTCAAGGGAAATTGTAGGACTTGGAAACGGGCAAGACATAACTGAGTATCCATTCAGTAGAGAGCTGAGCATTGTCTAGGATATCTTCTGGGGACACCTGATTATACTGAAATGTTTCTCTTTAACTGAATTTCTATTTTCTAAGTTATTTTGCTTGTGGAAAACTGACAGTAATGTAAATGATCTTCCTTAAAGAAATACAATGAATTTTGTCCAGTAGAGATGTGACTGAATTCTACCCTGTAGAAAAGATGGTCTCAAACAATACATTTTAAGCAGCTCTATTGAAATATAATTCTTATACCACACAATCCATCCATTTAAAACTTACAATTCAGTTTTGTTCAGTATGTGCATGGGGTTGTGCAAACAGCACAACAATCTAATTTTAGACCATTGTATTACTCCTCCTCATCCCTGCAAAGAAACCCCATCCGTCTCAGCAGCTTCTTCTCATTCTTTTTCTTGTGTTGCTTTCCCCATCCCTCATGCCCTAGGCAACCACTAATCTACCCTCTGTCTCTGTAGATTTGCTTATTCTGAAAATTTTATGTAAATGTAAACATACAGTATACGGTCTTTCAAAACTGACTTCTGTCACTTCGCATAATGGTTTCAAGGTTCATCTGTGCTGTAACTGGTGTCAATACTTCATTCTTTATTGCCAGATGATATTCTGTTGTATAGATATGCATTTTGTTTATCTGTGAGTTGATGGACATTTGTGGTATTTATACTTTTTGGACACTACAAGTGATGTCTCTATAAACATTTATGCACAAGTTTTTGTGTGAATGCATGTTTTAATTTCTCTTGGATGTATAAACATAGGCCTACCATATGACCCCATAGTTCTACTCCCAGGCATCAGTGTACTGTGATGTTTGGAACTGAGTCACAAAGGGCAAAAGAAAGGATAACACAGTAAGCCAGAGAAAAAAAGTCCCTTGCATAAATTACAAGCATCTCTCCTTAGCCTACATCTCAGGATGTTCACAGATGGGAAAATGAATCAAATCAGTATCTGTCTCATTTTATTATTTTATTTTTATTTTATTCTGCCCCTGGCGTGACCTAGATCTTAAGTTATTCATGGAGGTTTAAAAATATATTCCAGCACTCAAAATCCTCCCTGGCAAACTTCTGCCAGTTGTTTAACTTAAATTTTTGTTGTTTGTACCAGCTCCATTTTTCATGTCCTTTTTTCTGTAGTTCCTCAACTTGCCTTTCCTAGAGTCCAACCAAAGTCCTGGGAAGCAATGGTAACCCCAAGACAACCTCTCAGGCAAGTCTAACTGGCTGAAACAGGTGGCCTCCACAGAAGGAGAATACTGGTCTGAGCACACAACCCTCGTTATTGGAGGTAACGGAAATCTAAATTTCTCTGCTCTCAAGACTTTAAAGGGGGCTTAGTTTATCAGCCATAACCTAGTACACAGGGCTATAAAGTGTGTTCTTCAAAGATTTTCTTTTCTTCCTCTTTCTCTCCTTTCAATTAAGAGTAGAAGTACTCAGGAAAGAATCATATAAACATAAGGGTAGAATTAAGAAATATGCATTTCTTTTCTTGAGGAAATTTTCCATGACAAATGAACAGCACTCTACCCCTTAGCCAGTAAGGTCAAGTGTTGGCTCTTTGAGGAAGATTCACTTTTCTAGAGCCAAGGGTGGGGGTTGGGTCTGGGAATCTGATAAGGGACAAGAGCTTGTGAGAGAAAATGGTTATCTAGAAAAGGAAAACTGATGGTCAGTGTTGATCCCTCCTAAAAGGTTTGCTGCTCCTTGGTGGTTTCAGAGCTGATGGTGGCCTCTGTATTATTACTTTGGGGCCTCTCCCCAAGTGGCCCTCTGGAGCTGATCTGACCATTCACAGCTGCAGCTGTGAGTGCTGAGGACACTTATTTATTTATTTATCTTTAGTTTTATTTTAATTTTAGAGATTGAGGTTTTGCTTTATTACCTGGGCTGGAGTACAGTGACAATTATAGCTCACTGCAGCCTTGAACTCTTGGGCTCAAGCGGTCCTCCTGCCTTAGCCTCCCAAGTAGTTGGAACTCCAGGGGCACACCACCACACCTGACTATTGTTTACTGGTTTGTCAATTTTAAATTTTGGGTCTTTCTATATTGCCCAGGCTCTTCCTGAACTCTTGGCCTCAAGAGATCCTTCTGCCTCAGCCTCTGAGTCAGTTACTGGGATTGCAGGCATGAGCAGCCACGTCTGGCCAAAACACTTTCAGTAGGGGGTACCCTGCTCATCCCTGACGGACACAAAGCTTGTTTTTCTACATTTGCACCAAAGAGTGAGCACACTTTTAGGTTATGTAATTGGAAAGGCTTTGTGGAAGAAAAAGTATCAGAATACCTGGGTCCCAAACCTGGCTGTGTCACTGAATGAAGCTTTGAGAGTGTAAACGGTATGTCCAAGCTCACCTAGCTACAACTTGTGAAACTGACAAGAACTGAACCATATTTTCTAGGATCCTTCCAAGTTCTACCATTCTGGGCCTGAATATCACAGAGATCCCTGAACACCCTTAGATGTTTGAGTGCTTTTTCTGTGTCCCCTTCTTGTGCTCCCTCTGTATTTGTTCTTTCGGGGGCTTGGTCTAGTAAAGTTAGAAAGCCACTAATTCACAGATAACAAAAAGTTACGTTAGGAATCTTACTTAATTTACTTATGGAATAGTACCAGTTTTGAAATCAAGTAGGGATAGGATCTTTGACATCTAGGAATGTCAGGCCCAAAGGACATTCTGGTGTGAAATCTTACGCAACAGTAACACATCGTGGGCTGGAGATGGGAGAACTCGAGGAAAATGATCAGCTTATTAATGTGCTCACTGCGTGCTAATGCAGAGGTTCTGGTTGTCAAGGGAACAGGGGTACAAGGTGGAGCACAGATGGACAAGAAGAAAATGAGAATGTGAAATGCAGGTGGTGCGTTATTTTTGTAAGTTTGTATAGTTTTTCAGGACCTTTGGCCATCACCCAAAGAAGTGACACTTTGCACTGTACTGACACCAAGTAGTGAATTGAATAGAATCTTAGGCTCATGGTTGAGACTGCTTGGGTCCACTGCTGTGAGTAAGGCTAATGGGAGTGGATTATCATGCACATACAGAAGTAAAATGAAAATAAAAAGAGAAAAAGCAAAAGGAGAAGGAACATAGTTTCATTAAAACAGGCTAGCCTTCTATCAACACGTCAGACGCTTAATTTCTTTGTTTCATCTTTAAAATCAACATTTTGATACCACTTGGTATCTTTGTCACTAATCCTCAAATCCTTTTAATCACTCTTGAATATAGCCACAGTCTTAGTACTAGATTTGTTTAAAATATTCCTTTATACTCACGCTGAACCCATTCTTGGAGTCCAGCTTCTTAGAAACTTGTCTGTTTCCCTGAAACTTTTGGCCATATTTCCACAAAAAATAATCTCTCAAAAATTTTCAAATATTTGGCAGTGGCAACCCAGAAGTCCAGTGATGGGCAAAGCTGGAGAGGTATGACTAAACTTTCTCAGAACTCCTGGTTTTTAACTAAGCAGTCCAAGAAGTCAGCAAAAGCTAGCCTTCTGTCCTCCCCATCATCTTCTCCGTTCTTTTTGTTTTCTTTACACCTCTGTACTCACTTCCTTCTTCAGTACAATTGTGGCACTAATAAAAACTGCCAAGTTGGCATTATTGAGATATGCTCGGACTATCTGGTATCTCTGGTTCCTCAGGTTTTAATTAACTCTCCTTGAGGTGTTAGCAGGCTGTATTCAAGTCCCTCTCCCTCTCACTTCAGCTTATGGGTTCTGATGCAGAAATTTCTGCTCTCACCCCCTCACAGTTTGGAGCAGGCAATGATGCCAGTGGGTTGAGTTGGAGGGGAGTTGTAGGGTTGGAAAGTACTGGGGGAAGAGCTGGGAGATAGACCCTAGTCAGTGAGGAACTTTTTAAGAGTGCATAACTTGACATGCAGCTTCATGGGCTGGAAGAGTTAGAAACGATTTCTGTGTAGAAGCTGGTTCTGAGAAGTCTCACAATCCCAATGGGTCTGCAATCCCTGCAACTCAGGAAAACCAGAGAGAAAGGGTAGCTATCGGCACGGAAGACTCCTAACTGCTGAACGGCTGCATCCCCCTTATAAGGATGGGAGAGAGGGCTGGGAGATGACCATAAGGAGAGACCATACGGAAAGATTCGTCTGAGGTGAATTAAACTGGAGGTTTTAACCAGAAGAACAGTCACAAAATCATTGAGTTAAGGAGAAGATTTTCAAAAGTAATTAGAAGTCAAACCTGGTCTTAGAGCCTATGAAGGAAACAGCTCAAATTGGAAGGGGAAGGCAAAAACAAAGTAGAGACCTATATGTGAAGGAGGAGGCAAATGCTTTACCTGCCAAGTATCTCACTCCATTTGTCCACACTCTGGACAGGAGCATCCCTCTGCTCCAAATTTTCAGAAAAACGTAAGGAAGAGACTTGAGTGGGTTAGAATCCAGGACCAGGCTGTTTCTGGAGAACCTGACATTAGAGGTTTCTGGCAGGAGTATTGTAAGCAGGGATCAGGGATTTCACTTATTGAGGGGTCATCTTTAGATGACAAAGTTTTCCCCATTTCCAGCTGGAAGCATCAAGGTTCCAACTCGAGGTTTGAAGTATGGAATTCTTGAGCTGTCCAATGCATAGGTCTAGCAGCTCCTGAGTTCTAAATCGTAACTCAGAAGATTGCTTTGTGGTGATGGTGGTAACAGGGATAAGAAGTGTCCAGTGAAATGTCAGTTGCCTAAAAAATGCCAAATAAAAGTATACTGTCTCAAAATGCACACAGAGAATAAGCTGTTGTCTAAAGGCATAATCAAGAGGTATGGATTCTGAGCAAGGGTTTCATGCCTTGGGTGCAACTGACAAAAAAAAAATCATTTTTGAATCCCACTGGTTAGTGGGGGCAGAGCGCTGGTTATTTTGTTTGGTTGATCCATCTTTTTTGTGGGGTCTAGCTTCTTTAACTCAGCATAATGAGATTCATCTGTGTTATGGATTGCATCAATAGAAAAAGGATGTCTTTTTTAATACCTAATAGAGTACCATGATATGTACAAGATATGCCAAATCTGGTTTGACCATTTACCTGATGAAAGACATCTGGGTCATTTAGTTTTGTCCAATTATAAATCAAGCTGCAATAAACATCCATGTATAGGTTTTCTGTATGTGAAGATAAGTGATTATTTTACCTAGGGGTGGGATTGCTGGTAAGTATGTTTAACTTCTTGAAAACCTGCCAAACTGTCTTCCAAAGTGGCTGTGCCCAGCAGTAATGTGTGAGTCCCAGTCACTCCATTCCTTTGGCAACACTTGAAATGGGTCAGTGTATTAAATGTTAGCCATTCCAATAACTCCATAGTGGTATCTAATTCTAGTTTGATTTGCATTTCCCTAACAACTGCTGATGTTGAGCATCTTTCTGTGTATTTATTTGCCAACCATACATTTTCTTTAGCAAGTGTCTGTTCAAATCTTTTGACCATTTGCATTTGATTATTTTCTAATTATTGAAATTTGAGAGTTGTTTATAAATTCTAAATACAGCTTCTTTGTCTGATATATATGTTCTCCTATGCTGCGTTTTATCTTTTAATTCTCTTGACAGAATTTACAAAATTCTGTTGTTTGAAGAGGAGAAGTTTTTTACTTTGAAAGCTAATATAGGCTTTTTTTTTTTTCCTTTTATGGATTATGCTTTAGGTGTAAGACCTAAGAAATCTTTGCCTAATTCAAGTTCACAAATATTTTCACCCTATGCTGCCTTGTGAAAATGTTATAGTTTAGATTTTACATTCTTTGGCATGTAGATATCCAAATTTTACAGCACAATTATTTGCAGCTTACCCTTTGTACTCTAAATCATCTTTGTACCTTGGGAAAAAAAACAAGTTGTCCATCTCTGTGTAAGTCTATTTTTGGACCATGTCTTCAGCTCCATTGATTTGTTTGTTGGTCATGATGCCAATAGCACACTGTCTTCATTTCTTCAGCTTTTATAATAAATCTTGAGCTCAGATAGTATTAGTCATCCAACTTCGTTTTTCTTTTTCAATTTCATTTTAAATTTGTTCTAGATCGTTTAAATTGTCACATGAATTTTAGAAACAGTTTGTTAAATATACCCAAAATCTGCTAGAATTTTGATTAGGATTGCAGTGAACCTATAGCTCAATCTGGAGAGAACTGACATCTTAACATGAGTGTTCTGACCCTGAACATGATGTAATCTCTCAATTTTTGGGTTTTTTTAAAAAAATGTTCTGTAATTTTCAGGGCATAGCACTTTCACATATTTTGTCAGAATTGTCCTTAAGTATTTCATATTTCTTATGTTATTACAAATATTATGTTTAACATCAATTTCCAATTTATCATTGTTACCATATAGAAATCCAATTGATTTTTTGTAGAGTCTATCTGATTTTCTACTAATCAGTCATGTAGTCTACAAATAAAGTTTTACTTCTTCTTTTCCAATCTGGATGATTTTTATTTTTTGCTCTTGTCTGACCACTCTAACTCAAATCCGCAGTGCAGTGTGAAATAGAAGCTGTCAGAGCAGACATAATTTTCCTTTACCTGATCTTAGGAAAAAAATATTTGACTTTTCATGATTAAGTAAGATCAAGGCAGTTCTATTCCTTGTTTGCCGAAGGTTTTTTTTTTTTTTTTTTTTGGTAAGGAGTGAACACTGAATTTTGTCAAATGCTTTCATGGTATCTATCAGAAATGTCATATGATTTTTATTTTTTAAGTATGCTAATATAGTGAATTGCATTGATTTGTTGTCAAATATTAAATCAACATTGCATTCCTGGGATAAACCCTATTTGGTAATTTATCAAATTTTTGTACATATGGTTGAACTTGATTTGCTAAAGCTCTGTATAGACATTTTACATCTATGTTTGATGGCTGTTAGTATGTATTTTTCTTTTCCCACAATGTATTTGTATGATTTTTGTGTCAGAGTAAGCCTGATTTCATAAAAAGAGTTGGAAAATGTTTTATCCTTTTCAAGATTTAGAATTGTTTATGTAGAATTGGCATTATTTCTTTCTAAAATGCAATTCACCAGTGAAGATATCTAAGCCTGAAGTTTTCTTTGTGGAAAGATTTTTAACTACAAATTTAATGTTTTTTACTAGATACAAAGCTACTTGTACTAATGTTACCTATTTCTTCTTGAGTGAGCTTTGATAGTTTTGTGCCTGATATAGTTTAAATATATGTTCCTATGAAATCTCATGTTGAAATGTAATCCTCATTGTTGGGAGTGGGTCTTAGTGGGACGGGTTTGGGTAATGGTGGTGAATCCCTCATGGGTTGCTGCTGTCTACACAATAGTGAGCTCTCCTGAGATCTGGTTGTTTAAAAGTGTCTGGCACCTCTCCCCACCCACACACACTCTCTGTCTTGTTCTACTTTCACCATATGATGTGCTTGCTGCTGCTTTGGCTTCTGCCCTGATAAAAGCCCCCTGAGACTTCCCAGAAGCGGAGCAAAAGCTGGTGCCATGCTTGTACAGCCTGCAGGACTGTGAGCCAATGAAACCTCTTTTCTTTATAAATTACCTAGTTTCAGAGATTTCTTTATATAGCAACACAAAGAACAGACTAACACAGTGTCTTTCAAAAAATTTGCCCCTGTCACTTAGGTTGTCGATTTATTGTCAGAAAGCTATACATAATATTTTCCTGCTGTCCTTTTCATATGGTAAAATCTGTAGGGATGCCACCTCTCATTCCTGCTGTTGGTAATTTGTGTCCTTTCTCTCTCTCTGATTTTTTCTGATCATTCTGATTAGAAGTTGATCCAATTTATTGATATTTTTAAAGAAACAATTATTATTTTATTGTTTCATTATTTTTTTATATTATTTTACTCATCTATCATTTTACTCTTTATATATTTATATATCCTTGTATATATATTTTACTTTTATGTATATCTTTTATATTATTTTACTCTTTTATATTGTTTTGACATTTATCATTTTTTTGTTTACTTTGGGTTTAGCTTACTCTTCTTTTTTCATTTTCTTTAGGCAGCAGGTGAGGTAATTGAGTTGAGACTTTTATCTTTTTCTAATCTAAGCATTTTGCAACATATTTTTTCCAAAGTACTGCTTTAGTGCCATACCACAAATTTTTATTTTCATTTAGTTCAAAATACCTTCTAATTTCCCTTTTGAGTTCTTCTTTGATAATCTGATAATTATTAAAATTTGTTAATGTATTAATTGCTATTATGCAAACAAATAGAGTAATGGGATAGAACTTTATAGAGAATTGTCTTTACTTCAGATGAGGCCATAAGAGAAGGCCTGTCGGAGGAGATGATATTTAATCCAAGACCAGAAGGGTGAAAGGAAATCAGCCAGGTGAAGAGCTGATGCAAGAGCATTCTAGGCACAAGGACATCAAGAACAAAAGTCTTGAAGCAGGAAAGAATAGGAAAGAGTCTGAGAAGAAGAAAGAGGTAAAGGAAAATTTGTCCTAAGCTCTAATTCTCAAAGGATGCTGCTTCCAAATATTACAAATTGCAGGAACAAGTCACAGTCGTAAGAACAGAGCACAGCCATGTTTGGCCTGACAACAGCTCTTCTTAGACTCTGAGTAATGGGTCAAGTGACCTCTGGAGAAACCCCGCCGTCCCAGGAATTCTATCCCCATTAAGTTGTTGAGCTAGTGTTCATCCTGAGTAAATTCAATTCTTTACCCTTGAAAGTTTGCCATGAACGATTACTAGATTATTATTCTTTCTTTCTTTTAGATGCTTTTTTTATGTGCTAAAGAAACTTCCCAGATTGACCTCAAATAACTGATTCATATGAAATATATATTTTTTGGCTTTTCCTTTGCCCTAGCCTCGCTGACTAGGCCTCTTCAATTCTTGGTGACAAGATTAAAATGATTAATCATGGACACAATCTGGTGCCATCCATTTTCTACTTTATTCTTTTTCATCTTAAAGAATCTGGGATGGAAAATGTTCCTCCGTCAGCCACAGCTGGCTCCGGTACCACAGTGAGTTAGTGGTAACATCTGCTAACGGTACGCTGAAGGCATGCCTCCCTCCACTTGTTCTCGCCAAGCTGACTCACTGAGGAGTTGTTCTCTATATCTCTGGAAATCTTCCTCTGTACTTTCTCTCTCCTTTGGCTTCCATTGGCTCTTCCCAGCCTGTCCTCAAGTGAATGATCCATAGTTTATATATTTCTCTCATTTTAGTCTTGGGAAAATCTACATAACAGACTCTCTTTTCCTCAGTGGTGAGGATCCTGCTTGTTAGAAGTGGGGCTGTCCCTTCACCTTCCAGTAGATCAGGGAGAACGTGGCCTTCTATAGGCAGGGGTGTTATTTTTTTTTGCCCACCCACCGTCGGGACCAACCAAGAAGGCTACAGGATGGGCTCCATCAACTATCTTACTACGGATGCAGTTCCGAGGATGGAAACATTTCAAGAGAGAAAAATTAGAATTCTGTCCCACTTGGGATGTTGTTCTCTCCCAGTCTTGAAACATTCCGAGGAAGGTTTTGCCAAAGTTTCTTTTACTGGTTACATTCCTGTTTCCTGAATTCCCCCAGTAAGGAAATTCTCGCTGAGAGAAGGAACGGTTATACTCTCCTTCCCATGTTTACACTTTGACTAGGAAAGAAAGAATACAATACTTCCATCTTCTCTGTCTGCTTGTTTGCTCCTCTCCAAAGTGGGTGGACTAGCTAAGCTGACTGTTGAGGCCCTGACCGTCATGGGATCACATTTAGTAGTGGATGGAGGACAGTGTTAAACACCATACGCAGTTCACGCATGGCATTGTTTCTTAGTTTCTTGGCTCTGTGTTCTCTGGGGGGAATTATACGGTCATAGTCTTTAATCTCCTCCTCATAGTAAATTCTATGAGATAAACTCCTCTGGGCAAGGTCCCCTACTGTGGAGGGCCTGGAGAGGATATCATGAGGCAGGTCTGTGCTTCCTTTTTCTACCTTGCTGGTGGCTAGGCAGGTGAATTTAGGTCTGACTTACAAATCAACTGTCCAAATAGGTGAGTCTCCTAAGACCAAGTAGGAGGAGAAGGAAGCTCCACTAGGCTTAAGGTTTAGGTCCTACTCTCCAATAATTTTCTAGAAGTTCTACTTTGAGAGAATGATTAGGTATATCCTTCACCAATAAAGAAGCTGATTTTTTTAACCCCCATTTGGGTCTGATGAGTCTTGTATCTTTTCATTTGATGAAACAGAGAGTGGTGGGAGAAGCTGTAACCCTGCTTCCAGATTCCATCTAATTTTTAATGCTAAGTGTAGCCTTTTAAAATGAAAATGAGTGTCACATGGCTGCAATCCCAGCTACTTGGGAGGCTGAGGCAAGATAATCACTTGAACCTAAGATGGAGGTTGCAGTGAGCCAAGATTGAGCCACAGTGCTCCAGCCTGAGTGACTGAGCGAGATTCTGTCTCAAAAAATAAACAAATAAAATGAGAATGAGTTTTAAGATTTATTGCATGTGTATGTGTGTCTCGCTGCCCTTAGTATGCATGTCTGAAAAACTAAGATGCATTAAGTTCAAGCATCCAGAGAAACAGAAACCTGGAGAGGCCAGCTGTCTTGCCTAGAGTCACATTACTCAGCCCTTTCTCTTTGCATCTTTCTATGATATTTGAATTGGCACTGCTGGTCTGCTTAATGCTGGAGATTGCAGGTGCTACAATAAGGAGGTTAAAATTGCCCGTACTCTGCATTCTTGTAAACCATCCCCTTGACTCTGCTAGAAGATCACACACCAAATCTTAGACGAGAGTCCCAAGAGTGTAATAATTCCTCTAGACCCTAGGGAGAATGGTTTAACCACCAGCCACATCATCTACCCATATTGATAATGCAGCTCCTCTACTCTATCCATGGTTATCACCGTTGATGTAAACTCTGTAGGTAGAATGGTGATTCTGGCTACATGGAGAAAGGCTTGGATATATTTAATTTCCTGCCACTCTGACAAAAATTATGTCTTATAATCAAATAACTGTAACTTTGCAAGAGCAAAGTGTGTTAGAACAGGGATATTCAGGGTCCTTGTGTGGCTTGAGGTATTGCCAGGGCAGCTACGGGGTCCGAGTGTTTTTATTTTATTCCTGCTTTATTGCCCTGCCTAATATTCCCATTTCAAAATGTTGTGGAGTAGGCTGGTGTCATTTGTTTTCATAAATTAATGTCTATTGCAATTTATGGCCAGATGGGCCCTGAAAAATAAGAGCCTTTTGTGTCTCTTGGAAGGTGTAAAGAAAAGCAGTGGGCAATGTTCAGGGTGAACTTTTGCACTTTAAGGCTTCGTTGTGGGGAGAGAGTAAATGCTTGTGAAAAATCCTGTTTTATAACAGCTGGGCACAAAGGACTCCTTATTAGGATTATTTTTTTGCCACTGCTTCTAATTACTGTAGCAACCAGAAACACACACACACACAGAAATATAGAGAATGCTTCTAACTGGGAAGCCATGTGTGTTGGAAATAACTTCAATTTGCCTAGAAATCAGAAGTCTAGAATCTGAAACCCCCAGATAGCTCTTCAGCCAATTAATGTGGGGGGTATCGTGCATGCTGGATCATAGCACATAAAGGTTCTGTCTCCTTGTGCTCATCTCTTTTTGCTACTTCTTCATGGGTCAGTGAGAAGAAATGGGTCAGTGAGAGGCACAAAGAAAAGAAAAAAATGAAAAGCAAAGCAGGAGAGAATTTGATGATTCCATGATTTTAAGAAATAATGACTTGTGGGAAGCTTGAATCAAAGGTCGGCTTGGCAGCAGCCAAAGGGGAGGCTGCTGGGCTGCTGAAGCATTCAGAGACCACGTGCGGCTGGATGGACTTCCTCCTACAAGTGCTCATGCTTCTGAGTATGTGAAGGTCAGTCCTAGAGAAGATCCTTTTTCTGAGCCCTGTTTGTGCAAAGCTTTTGACTTGGGCAAGTCACAAAAATTCCAGGTCAGTTCCTTTCGATGTAGAACAAATATGTAGACAGGATGAGCTCCAGGATCCCTCATCTCTAATACCCCTTTGATGATAATCTTTGGTTTATGAAATTATATTAGGATGAGAGTACTATTTTATTAGCTTACTTGAGCAATTGGCATTTAAATTTCTCTGGAAAGGTACAAAATTATCTGAGGATCTCTGCCCGCCCAATGCATTTGTCTTGTTTTTGTAGACCCTCAGAATATATTAAAAAATATTTTTATATATAAAAACCCTGTGAGGTAGATAATACAGGAACTATGACTTGTCTCAGATGTCATAACAGGACTCGGATTTAAACTCAATCTTCTGGAGATATCCCTCTCTGTCATTCAACAAAGACAGCCACAGATTTTTTGGACACATACAACATGCAAAGTACTTTGCTGAACAGCAGAAAAGCAGTAGTGAAAGGGACGGGTGCAATTATCTACTTAGGTAACTCCTATCTTACAGGGCAGGACAGCATTCAGTTATAATAAAGTGCGGCATGTGTGAGGATAGCAGATGGGGACATTCAGTAGGAGAACCTATCCCAGAGTAGAGGTCAATGAAGACCCCTCTAAAGTGACCCCATTCTTCTGACATTAAATTTCCTGGAGGTAAAATTTAATGTCAGAAGAATGGGGTCAGTTTAGTCACTTTAGTCAGGGCAAAGGGGAGTTAGGAAAGAAGGTTCCAGGCAAGGGGAACAATGTGTTCCCTGGATTAAGACATAACTCTCCTGATACCATGTGCAGGAAGTAATGCAAGGAGGAAAAGAGGGGCTCAAGATAAACAATGGGCAAGTAACAGGTTATTTCCCTCTGTGTTTATATCAGAGGCTTTTAAACCACAGCAACTGTATCTTGAATAGGAGCTGGGTAAAATGAGGCTGGGACCTACTGGGCTACATTCCCAGACAGTTAAGGCATTCTAAGTTTCAGGATTAGGAGACCAGCGCAAGATACACATCATAAAGATCTTGCTAATAAAACAGGTTGCAGTAAGGAAGCCAGCTGAAACCCCCGAAAATCAAGATGGCCACCATAGTGACCTCTGGTCGTCCTCACTCCTACACGCCCACCGGCGCCATGACAGTTTATAAATGCCATGACAATGTCAGGAAGTTACCCTATATGGTCTAAAAAGGGAGACATGAATAATCCACCCCTTTTTAGTGTATCATCAAAAATTAAGAATAAAAAATGGGCAACTAGCAGCTCCCGGGGCTGCTTTGTCTATGGAAAAGCCATTCTTACTTTCTAAATAAGCTTCCTTTCACTTTATGGACTCATCCTTAATTCTTTCTTGTGTGAGATCCAAGAACCCTGTCTTGGAGTATGAATCGGGACTTCTTTCTGGTAACATTTAAGTATAAAATAATTGTCAAGATTGGTGTTTTCGTTGTATAACTGTGGCCACTTCACATCAAAATTGGTAAATGGTGAATTTAACAAAATACCAAATGAATGTGTGTACTGAGCAGTCCATGGAACTCTGAATGCCTGCAATAGCCATAACCCCCTTCTATGGAAAGAGCCTGTAACAGATACTTCTTCTCCAGGGGTCAATAGGATTTACACCAGTGACCCTCAACACCCTGGAGACATCTGTTGGGCCAGGGGTAGCTGTCAGAGCCCATCCACAGCAGTTATAAGAAGTGGCCCAAAAAAAGAACTTCATCTCACAGATGTTGCTAAACTGGGTAGCGACTAAAGAGCCCAATCAGAGTGTTTGAAGGTCAAACAGGAAGACAAGGAGGAAAAAAGAATATTAGAAAATATTCAAATATGTTTATTCAAAAAGCAGAAGCCATGAATATGAAGAAACCACATAAGGTGTAGGGGAGGCTAGAGAAAAAAGTGAGGACAGGTAGCTGCAGGATGGGGTGGGTGGGCAGTGAGAGCAGAAGCAGCCCCCAGGAAGCAGCAAGATTGTGGAAAGAGGAGAATGATGGAGAAGCAATGGCTGCAAGGTTGGAGGCTTGCAGCATGCCAGAGGGTTGGTGTGGGTGTGGGAATTTATGTACTGCTGCTGGGAGCATTTCCAGGAACAGGCTTTCTGGTGAGCAATCTGACACAACTTAGTCAAATTAAAATGGACCCTACATGTATTTCCAAGGATATCTCACCCAGATCCATAAGGAGATGTCTTTGAAGATGTTCATTATAGTGTTGTTTGTGGTGACAGGAAGTTGGCGGCAATCCGGAAATCCATCAATGCAGATTAGGTAGGCAGCATATGGTGAGTATACGTCATGGAGAATGAAGCAACAGTGAGCATGAACAGCCTGGCTGAACATCTAATGCCACGGGTGAATTGATAAACAGTGCTGGGTGAAAAAAGTAAGAAGCACAAAGAGATACATAACAAAGTACCATGTTTTTAAATTAACAAATAAATGGATCAAAAAAATGAGTGTTTTCTAAGAACCCATACAAACCAAAGGATCTAAATTAAATGCAAATAAGAGTGGTTGCCTAAAGGAGGGAGGAAGAAAAACTAGGATGAGGGGATAGTGATAAAATAAATAAGCAAACAAGATAAATAATGGGCCATGGACTGAGGAGTTCAATTTACTCAACCTTCTACAACCAACAAAAGGAAGAAAAGAAGAAAGGGGGAAAAATGAGAAACAGGAATAAAGGATTCTTACTTTGCAGACAAGCAGGCAAACACTAGTTTGACAATATGGCAATTTATGCATGCAATAGCCAAAAAGATAAAGAATGATTTTCCAGATGTAAGTGGCCAGTCATGCAGTTGTGAAGTTTCTGGTCTTCTTTTATGCCACGTATCTTTGTAATAAGCCCCCAGCATCTGAGGTCATCCAAGCAGGTCTCCATTCTCTGACACCCAAAGGCACCCCTAACAAAAAGTGATATATTGGGATATAAATGACAAATCAAGCTACTTTTGTCAGACAGTTAATATGTACCAGGCGCTATTCAAAGTTTACCAATTGCATATGTAGATAAGATTACTTTTTTTATTTTAAAAATGAGGAAACTGAAGCTCAGAGGAGCTAAGTTACATATCCAAAGTCACACCGCCAGTAAGTAGTAAGCTGGGATTCAAACCCGGGCAATTTGATTCCAGAGCCCATGCTCACAATCACAAAGCTGTAGCGAAAGGTGCTCCTGAGTAAATTCCATAAAATAAGTGTCTAGTTTCTCCTAATGGCAGACTTGACTGATTTCTCAAAAGTCATAATTCTTTTTTAATCATTAACTCTAATTTTTTTTTATTCATAACGCCGGTAACTATAACTCTAGTAGAGACAGATAATAACTATGAAGTACCCAGATATGGGGAAAAAAAGTATGTTATCTCTGTAGCAAGACACTCATTTCCAAAGCCCTGATCTTCCTATGCATTAATGAGACAACACCAAGAAAACCAGATTTGGAGGGAGTAATTTCTATTCTTCCAGGCCATGTGACCCTTGACTGTGTCATTAATCTTTCATTGCCTCAGTTTTCTCATTTGAAACACTGGGGCCAATAACAGCTCTCGGATCTGTTGTTATAGGGGTCAAATGAGATGATATAAAGAACTGTGAACAGGGCACAGCCTGTGTCTAGGTGATTCGGACACCCCATCTGTGTGGTCCTTCAAGCTCTTCTCCCACACTGTGCCTTTCGATGCATTGTGGCACCACCCAGGAGAGCCTTGGTATCTATTGCATTGCTGCAGGCATCTTGCATGAGCTTCAACCTGTGAGTGAGGATATAGTCACTGCTTCTTCGATAGTGCTGCTGTGGGTAAAAACAGACATAGTGCATGAATTTGGCCTCAGTGTTGTCTGTTTTCTTACTCCACATGGGGTAATTGGGCCCCTCTGGGTCTGTTTGCAATGTTCTGGAGCATCACTGGACTGTGTTTTCCCACCTTTGCTCATTTAGTCCCTGCTACATTTCTATTATTGAAAACCGGGCCCGTCCCAAATAAAATTTCCCCAGCAGGGTGTCACTGAGCCTCTTCTCTACAGCGTAGTCTAATTTCTCCTTTCTTGGAAGTCATTTAAAAAATGTGTTTGTCTCTTTCTTGGGAAGTGCCCATCATGACTTGTGTCATGTTTATGAATGTTCTAGTCTCTTCCTATGCCCTGTTAGCCTATGTGCTCTGGCAGGTGGGGCCTTGCGGGTTTTGCCTCTACGTCCTCCCCAGCCCTTTGGTATTTGCCACACAGTGGGCTCATAAAAGATGCCTGGTGGGCCAAAGGTTATGGAGTGTGCTCCTGCCTGGGCTGGCAAGAGCACTGGACTCCCCCCAAGGATGTCCCCTCCATCTCCAGGTTGCCTAGACTGCATTATGTGGAGGGCCTTTAATTAGCTATGCATCCTATTGGTATAAAGAAAACCTCAGGGAGGACGGGTGCGGTGGCTCATGCTTGTAATCCCAGAATTTTGGGAGGCCAAGGTGGGCGGATCACAAGTCAGGAGTTCAAGACCAACCTGGCCAACATAGTGAAACCCCGTCTCTACTAAAAATACAGAAAAAGAAATTAGCCAGGTGTGGTGGTGGGCGCCTATAACCCCAGCTACTCGGGAGGCTGAGGAAGGAGAATTGCTTGAACCCAGGAGGCGAAGGTTGCAGTGAGCTGGAAAAAAAAACAAACCTCAGGGAATTATCAGCAGCATCTGTCATCGGTTTTCAAGATCTTCATTCCATTTTCTAGAATGGTCATGACTATTTTACTTCATTCTAGGATGTGGGGCTTTCCAGCTATTACTATTCATTGTTTATGAATCCATTCAGGAAACATCTATGAAGTGCCTACTTGTATCTGAATGATGGCCTGGAACTAAGAAGACTAAAACATGACTTGACCTTGATAGGCCACAGTCTGGTGAGAAACATAAGTGTAGACAAAAACTAAAACACAATAGCAAAGAAAAATGCTGCAATAGGGATGTTAAACAATGTGCGAAGCCAAGCATAGTGGAGTCAGACTCCCTCAACTCAAACCCGGGTTCTGACACTTACTAGGTTGCAGAATCTTTTTCTCAAAGTTTCAATTTTCTCATCTGTAATAGTATTGCCTTTATGAAATTGCTATAAGGAATTAACTGAGATAATGCATGAAAAGTACTTGCATTGTGGTGGGCCGATAGAAACACTTTTAAAATGTTAATTGACACCATTGTTCTCTATGTTTCAGTTCTTCTCATTTGTAAAATGAAGGTGGTAACTGTACTTGTAGGATTACCATGAATTTCAAATTATGTTATGCAAGGAAAGTGCTTGGCACGGTGCCTGACAGAAAGCACTTGATAATTGTTAACTGTGGTTTTTATTCCATATAAAGCAAAAAGATAAATAACATAAAGCTGATTAGAGGTGTCATGTACTAATGTCTACAACTTACTTTGAAATGCATCAAAAATAAGATGGATTGGGTAGAAGAATAAAGGTATGGAGAGATGGATCGATATGATAGAAAAAATATAGCAAAATCTTAATTGTCTTAATTGTCTTCTCCATGGCTCTACATCACCCCTGGTTGAATGGGGGCTTCTGGAGAGACTCAGTTGGAGAAGGCGGGAAGTGGGGGAGGGGGAAAGGGTAAGAGATGGTGAGTACATGGATATTCACTGTACTATTCTTTCAACTTTCTGTATAGTTGAAATTTTCCATGATAAAATCTTGGAAGAAATAAAGGAGTGATGAATGTTAGGATGGATTTTGCATGAAGATTTGAGCAAGGAAGCGTAATGGGAGGGGCTGAAGACCTGGAAGTCTCTACCCTTTACAGCCTTTCTCTGTCTTATAAGAGAACAGCATGTGCCAAGGTCAGAAACCGTCTATGGGAGATGTGGGATGGTGAGATGAAGGCACTTGAATGGGGGACAGAGGTTAGAATGGCTAGGAATGCAGCCATCCTAGATTCACATCCCAGCTCTACACTTACCAGCTTTGTCTTTATGCTTTATTTTCCTTATCTGTAAAAATGGGGATAATGTTATCTACCTTATAGGATTCCTTTCAATATTAGGTGAGTTAATATTACTATCATCATTATCTTTATAGGAAAGCTGCTCCTCTCAGAGCTGTTGTCTTCGCCATGGCTCCATGTAACCCCTGGTTGAATTGTGAGGGGGGGGGCTTCTAGAAAGACTCGGTTGGAGGAAGAGGAGAGGGTAGGAGAAAGGGGTAGAGTTGAGTGGGTACCTGGAGTTTAAGAAAGATGTATACTCAGAGACCAGTCTCATAAACACAAGAGGCCCATGCTGATTGCTTGCTCGGTGTCATGCATGTGGCTTCTAATATTATGTTTAAAAGTCTAGTGAAATTATAATCCTGTTGTAGCACCTTTGGAGGTTGTTCATCAACCTGGGCAATATGTGTGGCTGGCGAGGAGCCAGCGTCACCCCCTGCCCCCACCTCCATTTGACTCAGCACACATCAGACACTTTAATAGCTTCTGATTCCAAGTTTGAGCTTGCCCCCAAATGAAAACCTCCCTCCCGACATCTCTCCTCTCCTCCCACCCTCACAACCCACTCCCTGCCTGTAATTTATTAGCTAGTAAATTTTAAGTAGAACTTGGAGCCAAAGTTTCATTTATGTTTGGCAAAGGAATGACTTCTTCCAAGAAAAGAACATTTCAGAAAGAAAAAAAAAAGAAAAAGGAGGGGTGGAAGGGGGAAGGGTTAAAAAAAAAAAAGCCCAGCTAAACAAAAAGGGGTCATGGAAACAGCCCCACAACATTAAGTAGCTCAGCACAGAGAAAACAGTGCTTTTTTGGGTACATTTAGTGTGAGTGAATTTGAAACAGTTTGAAATAATCTGAACATGCAGCTGGGGTTATCAAGCACAGAGGGCCTTCTGGAGAGGTCATGAAGTCACCAAGACACTGGTGCTGTCAGAACTAAAGAGAGATTTGGAGATAACCATGGCACTCATACTCATGGATTGTGTGTCCACTGGATATGTGGCCTCCCTTGTGCCTGTGGATGGTGGAAGACGTGTTTGTCTCACTGTCCTGGTGGATCCGCCAACCCCTTGAACTGCATGGGACATTTCCAATAGTACAAAGTATTCTGAGTTACAGAAAAAGAAATAGCTCAACCCCACTCATAATGGAAAAACACAAATCATATCATCAGACTGGAAAAAAATTTCAGCTGACAATAGCCATTAGCTTGGGGAACTTTTTTGCAAGTTTCATAATATTCACTGCTGGAAATATGGAAAAATGGCCACTCTCTTACATTGTAGGGAGTAATGTAAATGGCATTACCTTTCTGGAAGGAAATGTGACAATATCTTTCCTTGTCATTCTCCCCTCCTTTCCCCCTTCTGCCACTTGATTGATTCATTCATTCCTCTTTATACCCATGTATCCACCTCTCCTAGGCCATCCCTCCCCATCTGTTTAATGTGTGTCATTTTGCATGTATTCTTGCAAAATGTGAGATAGTGTTTCTTGTGGATTTTTTAAATGTACAAACGTAGCATTACGGCATACATCTTACTTTTTTCATTCAGCATTGTATTTACAATATTATTGGGCATACATTTATTCTTACTTCAAACTGCTGCACAAAATCCCATGGTGGATGTCCATTTTGACCTAATTGATTTTGACCTAAGAACTCTCCCAGTGAGGAACCATCACCAGTACCAACTTCTCACTGCTGCCCCAAACAAAGACAGTACAAATAAAATAACAAAACCAAACACAACTATAATGAACATTCTTGTACGTATCCCTTTATGGATATGTGTGAGCATTTCTTTGGTATGTCTGTGTCTTTATCTATACCTATGTCTTTATCACTACATCTAAATCTATCTACTTAGAGTAAAATCACCAGGTCATAGTATACAAGTACATTTAATTTGACTAAATACTATAGCAATTTGACAATATCTCCTCAAATTAAAAATTGTATATACATATTGACCAGGGATTGCTTAGAATATGCTCAATGGATATAATTCCATATATTTACCAAGACAGACATACAAAGGTCTTCACAGAAACACTATTTATATTGGCAAAGCCCTGAGAGTCACTAAAGTGTCATGGGAATAGACTCAGAGGTGTGTCCTTAAGATGGGTGACCTTGTAGAGATGAGGGAGTGTAGGGGTGAGAGCACAGTCTCTGGAGAGCAAATTCATGGGCTGGGTTCTATGCCCACCATTGGCTGTGTGCCTCCATTTTCTCAGCGCTGTCATGGGGATCAATGGCACGTATTTCTTTTTTTTTTCTTTTTTGAGATGGAGTCTTGCTCTGTTGCCCAGGCTGGAGTGGAATGGAGTTGAATTATTTAAAGAACGTTTAAGAAAAAGGCCTATTTATAAAGACATAGACAGGGTGAAAGAGGCCGTAAGGCCAGAAGGGACAATCACTCAACTCAAAAGTGTACCTTGTTTTCTGCTAGGATGCTGATTGATGGAAATATGTGTCATTGGCTGGGCGCAGTGGCTCATGCCTGTAATCCCAGCACTTTGGGAAGTTGAGGTGGGTGGATGACAAGGTCAGGAGATGGAGAACATCCTGGCTAACACAGTGAAACCCTGTCTCTACTAAAAATACAAAAGATTAGCTGAGCATGGTGATACATGCCTGTAGTCCTAGCTATTTAGGAGGCGAAGGCAGGAGAATTGCTTGATCCCGGGAGATGGAGGTTGCAGTGAGCTGAGATCACACCACCACACTTCAGCCTAGGTGACAGAGCAAGACTTCGTCTCAAAAAAATAAAATAAAACAACAGTCCAAACAGCTATGTCCAGTGAAAAATTGTTTTACTCCAATCCAGCCTCTCTAACTCATTGACCAGGAATGTCTCCTGACTGGGAAGGGGATGGAATGGGCAGAAGTGGGTTTCTTTAGTCATACAAACCTGTGGAATGCTGAGCCCCCTGAGCTCAACTGTCCTTTTAACTTTAGCCTTATTGTTTAGTCCTACAAAAACAAAATGTCCATAAAAATTCAGGAGCCCTTGCAGGCATACAAGGCTCGTACTATACGACCATGTTTTCTGACCTCCAGAAAGGTAGCCTGGAAGTATTTAGAATCCCATCCATGCCTGGCCACCAGTGGTGGTTTTTTGTTTTTTTGTTTTGTTTTTAAGGAGAGGGAGAGTGGTACCCAAAAGGAATCCTGTGGGTGGAAGGGGTGTAAAAGGAAATCGGTGATACAGATTGGGGCCCACCATAATGACATTGCTTTAATGTGATAATATCTGGGAAGAGCCCATTTCCAAGTAAGGTCAGATTCTGAAGTACTAGGGGTTACAATGTCAACATATGAATTTTGCGGGGACACCACCTCTACCTTTGCACCTACCCCACCAAGTCCTGCCACATTCAGCAGGATGGGGATTTGCTAGTGAGTCCTGAAAATTGCCATGTGGTGTTTTAGGCTCTTCCATCTTATTTGGCTTCATTTCCCCCCAGATCTTTAAAGTAATATTTGTTTCTTATTTTAATATTCCCTAGATTTGATAGGTGGCATATGTGTATATGTGCTTGCGTGTGTGAGAGACAGAGGAGGTTGTGTGGGGGGATTTGCATGCAGTTTCTACTCTCAGAGCTTCTGCTCAGTAGAGAAGTGGACCATTTCCCAGTGGGCTATATGTGAGTCCAATTTCTATATAGAGAGCTATCCTTAATCTCTTGTCTCAGGGCTTCCATGAGGACAGTCTTGATACATGAATAGGAATGCTATGGTTTCCCAGGGTAAAGCAGTAGCCTCACATCCACACCAGCAGGAAAATGGTTTGCTATAAATCCAGTCTCATCTCAGTAATTACCCCACCAGGCATTTATGTGGGGCTGGGTCCTGACGCCCTACCATGACAGCCGTCATCTCCACTGTGGGCTCAAATGACCCACTTTGCAGTTGAGTTCATCCTGGTACCCCACCGGGGAAGGAAGGAGACAGCTAGGGGTGGTTGCTGAGGGTGCACCTGCTGCTGTATGCTCTGAGTTCATGAAGGCTAGGGCCACAGGGCTGGGTCATGCTCAGTATGGAGATAGCGCCTAATGAAGTCCCCACAGGCCAGAGTATCACCAGGGAATGACTTCTACGCCCATGCTCCCAGTTTATTTTTGACTTTCTTTGGGGGTTAACTGCCAAGGGTAATCCATGATCTTGTTTACTCTGTGACTGGCTAAATATTTAAGCTGTCTAGAAGTAAATACCCCACGTCTACATCCCCTGAAGGAGTTCCTCCAACTTTATGTGTGGAGCTTTATGAAGCACAGATGAAGGAAGCAGAGGCCGGTGGTTTTGAGGAGCAAGGATTCATGCAGGGAAGGCTAGGAGCCTTATTCAAGTCTTAGTGGCTCAGTGGTTATGATGAAGACTAACTGCTGTCTCTTGGCTCCCCATGGAGAGCTCAGTCCAGCAGACTAACCCACTGCCTGACCTGACCCAGCTCTACAAAGTTGTTGGTTGAGCATTCCAAAGGCTATCATGAGCAGCAAGGGAGTCCTTGATGTCAGCCTCTCAGATCTGCCAACCTTGAAAGCACCAGATCTTCCCCAGTTTCCAGAGTTAGAGAGAGACTTATTACCCTATTATAACTAGGAAATGCTGGTACATGACAGCATGAGTTTTTACCTATCACCAGGAAATAAGCAAATGAAACAGACAAATGGACGTTTGGCAAAATTGAGGGACAGAGATGGTCATCAAAAAACCCACTGTTCTCTATCCTCTGAAGATCCTTGGGAGTGTGATAAGAAGTAGACGACATTGCCTACCACTTTGAATTACCATTTATAATAGATGACATTTAGCAGGCATATATTACGTGCCCCAGTCATTGTGCTAAATGTACATTTTCTTATTTAACATTTTTCCATTGAATCCTTAACGAAACTCTTCAAGGTGGGAACAATTTCTAAGAGTGGTGAAGATTAAATGAACTAATGCACATAAAAGTGCCTAGAAATTTTAAAGCATTAAAAAGATGGTAGGATTCTATGCATTTTATTTTATAAATGATTCCTAAGAGCCTAAGACTTACATAGTGAAATGACAGATGTCTAAAAGACATGTGGTCCAGCCCTATCACATACCACAAAACATCACCCAGAGAAGTAACATCAGCCTTTTTAGTGAGGGAAAATGTTGCGCAACTTGCTTAGGGAAACACAATAATGTACAACCTTCCTCCAATAACCATCAGGATGCTCGGGTCAAATAGGTTGGCCACTAACCAAGACATACGTGTTGTCAGCTTCCAGCTGTGCAGGTTCTTCATTGCTTTTTATATCTTGGTTGGTGGCTCTGATCAGGGATGTACAATTTCCAATTTGACCTCTCCTGGCCTCAGTTTTCACACCAGTAGAATGGGGATAATATTTCACAGGTTTGTACTAGTGCATTAAGTGAGTTGATCTATTTAAAACATCTATCAAGATGCTGACATACAGGATCTCATAAAAACAATAATTAAACACCCACTGTTTCAGCCCGGTTTAGGACACAGAGCTGGTAGGACTTACTCAGGGCAGTGTGACTTGTTCTATAAAATGGGTGGTATTTGGAAGGAAATGAGTCTTCTGGCCTAGGAGCTGGTGGAATGTACATGTCTTTCAGGTGAGATCCTTGTTTGTTCTTGCTCATACAATGCACCCACTTTGCCATTGCATCACTAACTCCTTGTTGGCAATTAGCTGTTTTGGAGTGTGGAGGCACACGAAGGAGTTTGTTTGGGACTCTGCAGAGATTTGTCTTGAATTTCATTAAGACATATTAAGTTAGAGGGGCCAGCGCAAAAGCAGAAGAGCATTAGATCAGCTATCAGGGTCAGTACTCAAAGTAAACAGCTTGAGGGATATATAGCTGCACTGTCAAAAGAGGAACTTCTGAATCAGACAGATCTTTGTGTTTATAGGCAAATTTCTGAACTTCTCTGAGTTTCAGCTTTAAGGATTAGGTATGATAATTTATGTAAAACACTTGGCCAGTGCATAATAGATATTCCATATTATGTTCATTTTATTGTTTTTCCAATTATTTCAATTATTATTTTCAAACCAATTTTATGTACATTATTTTAGAATATCTCATTTGGTAGTGAGATAAACAGAAAAGCAGAAGAGAAGCTAGAACCAAAGACTCTCAGATAATTTATTAAATGAGCTGATGCATTCTTGGCCCTAATATTTCCAACTCTGTGTTCTAGTTCTGATTCTGACACCACCCCAATCAATCAACAGTTGGCTTGCTCTTTGCTCTCTGATGAATTCTATGGACTAAATCATCTTCAGGTGGTCTGATTTAAGAATGCACAATCACATGTATTCCAGAAGTGGGAAATTAACTCTATCCATATTTGGAAGTTGGGGGTGTGAGGTCAGAGGTGTAGCGGGGTGCAGGCTGAATTGCCTGGCTGCCATTGAGTCATAGGTTCTTTCCAAAGATTGGCTGTTGAGTTCTGAAAAGCAGATCATATCTGGCACTAAATCTTCAGGGTTGCAGAGGCACAGCCCCAGATGAAGGAATTCTTGGCTTTTCCCCATGGGCTCACTGCCCTGCACGAGGTCTGTGGGAGTGCTGGCAGAAGCAAAGTGAAGGGAATGAAAAAGAGAGAGGTGGAGCTTGCCAGATCTGGTAAGTGCTGGTGCCTGAATTCTCTTCGTTGGCCACAGCTTATTACATCTTAGATGTGATACTTATCAGCTAATTATAGCCTGAGACCCCTGGAAGTGTCCTTAGACATCAGTTGTCCTCATTTAAACTGAGTGGGAGGTAAGGAGGTAGCAATCCCGATCCCCAAGGCCACTAGACTCTGATGGTTTCTGGTTCCAGTCCAAAAACCCAACTTAGCAATTTATGGATCATAGAGAGTGGGCAGGTTAGAGCATGAAAAGAAGTAACATCAGGAGAAGCCCCTGGGATGGCCTTGCCTGCTCATTTGATTAAGCCTTCCCATTACTCCTGTTCTCAGAAAGTGCTGCTTGTCTTCTTTTCCATGTGCTCTGTTGAAAACTTAAAAGGTTTGGAGATGGACTTTCAGGGATAGGAAAGCCAATGTGGCTGTCTTCTGAATAATCAGTATCTTCCCTTCCAGAGCAGGTGGCAGCAGAGTTGACACTGCCTCCCTCCCCCGGTGCACACACACACCCAATGCATTGTTATTCTTCATTTTGTGTACTCACCATGTTTATTTTTACTATGTGTCTGTTGTTTGTGTAAGACAGAGTATTGTACCTCAGGTGACATTCTTCTAGCAAAGGACCCTGTCTTTCGGCATTATTTTTCATAACTTGGAGTTGTTCCACTGGTCAACAGTCTGCTTTGTCTATTTGTTACTGGTTATCACTCAAAAATATTCTCTTTTTTGGGGGACACAGAGTGACAAAGTCTAATTTCAGAGTCTCTGAAAAGCCTTTATACTTTACTACAAAATGATCTGTGATTTTTCTCCCAGGAATCTCAATCTTTAGAAATTCTTTTCTTTAACTGAAGCCTTTGTTCCCCGACAAATGCTAGAGAAACTCCGTAGGAAAGGGTGCACATTGATGTTTATATCTCAGCTACACTCTAATGATGATAAGTATCAGCTTTTATAGAAACTTAATTTTGAGGTGGGGGTGGCAAAAAAAACGGTAAAGAATTTTTCCAGGGAATGGATGAAGTCACTTAACTGGGGTGACAGAAAGGGGAATAAAAGGAGGAATGAGAGAGGAAGAAAATTGGGTCCCCTTTAAGAGGATAGGTATATAGAAAATAACTATGCAATGCTGCTAAAGAAAAGTTTTATTTTTTCATAATGTTGAGGAAAAGCTGTCCTTATGGTGAGGCTCTGGGAACACTGACATGCAGTGTGTTCCCTTTAGCTAATCCATTCTTAATGAGTAAAACCACAGTTCCTAGATATTGTAAGATGAGCTTAAACATTTTGTATTGTTCAATAATTAATAAGGGAGGCATCAAGATGTTACCATTGGCTTGCAGGGGAATTCAAAGAATCCCACATACACAGTGTGTGCATGTGCTAAAAAGTTAGATTCTGCTTATGTGATAATATGGTTTGACTGTGTCCCCACCAAAATCTCATCTTGAATTCCCATTTGTTGTGGGAGGGACATAGTAGGAGGTAATTTAATCATGGCGGCAGGTCTTTCCTGTGCTGTTCCTGTGTTAGTGAATAAGTCTCATGAGACCTGATAGTTCTAAAAGGGGGAGTTTCCCAGCACAAGCTCTTTCTCTTGCTGCCACCATGTAAGACGTGCCTTTCACCTTCTGTCACGATTGTGAGATCTCTCCAGACTTGTGCAACTGTAAGTCCAATTAGCCTCTTTTTTTTTGTAAATTGCCCAGTCTCAGGTTTGCCTTTATTAGCAATGTGAGAATGGACTAATACACTAAATTGGTACCAGTAGAGTGTGGTGTTGCTGAAAAGGTACCCAAAAATGTGGAAGCAACTTTGGAACTGGGTAACAGGCAGAGGTTGGAACAGTTTGGAGGTCTCAGAAGAAGAGAGGAAAATTGGGAAAGTTTGGAACCTCCTAGAGACTTGTCGAATGGCTTTGACCAAAAGCCTGATGGTAATATGGACAATAAAGCTCAGCTGAGGAGGTCTTAGATGGAAATGAGGAACTTGTTAGGAATTGGAGCAAAGGTGACTCATGTTATATTTTAGGAAAGAGATTGGTGGAATTTCCCCCCTGTTCTAGAGAAGTGTGGAACTTTGAACTTTGAGAGAGATGATTTAGGGTACCTGGTGGAAGAAATTTCTAAGCAGCAAAGCATTCAAGAGGTGACTTGGATGCTGTTAAAGGCATTCCGTTTTATAAGGGAAGCAAAGCATAAAAGTTTGGAAAATTTACAGCCTCAAAATGTTATAGAAAAGAAAAACTCATTTTTCTGGGGAGAAACTGAAGCTGGCTGCAGAAATCTACGTAAGTAACTAGGAGCTAAATGTTATTCCCAAAGACAATGGGGAAAATGTCTCCAGGGCATGTCAGAGGTCTTCACAGCAGCCCCTCCCGTCATAGGCCCAGAGGCCTAGGAGAAAATGATTTTGTGGGCTGGGCCCAGAGTTCCCCTGCTGTGTGCAGCCTAGGGACTTGGTGCTCTGTGTTCCAGCAGCTCCAGTCATGGCTGAAAAGACCAACATAGAGCTCAGTCTGAGGCTTAAGAGGGTGCAAGCCCCAAGCCTTGGCAGCTTCCACATGGCATTGAGCCTGTGAGTGCACAGAAGTCAATAACTGGAGTTTGGAAACCTCCATCTAGATTTTAGAGGATGTAAAGAAATACCTGGATGCCCAGGCAGAAGTTTGCTGCAGGCTGTCATGGAGAACCTCTGCTAGGACAGTACGGAAGAAAATGTGAGGTTGGAGCCCCCACACAAAGTCCCTACTGTGGCACTACCTAGTGGAGCTGTGAGAAGAGGACCACTGTCCTCTGGACCCCAGAACAGTAGATCCACTGACAGCTTGCACCATGTGCCTGGAAAACCCTCAGACACTCAATGCCAGCCCATGAAAGCAACCAAGAAGGAGGCTATATCCTGCAAAGGCACAGCAGCAGAGATTTCCAAGAACATGGGAACCCAGCTCTGGCATTAGCCTGACCCACATGTGAGACATGGAGTCAAAGGAGATCATTTTAGAGTTTTAAGATTTTTTTGCTCCACTGGATTTTGGACTTGCATGGGGCCTGTAGCCCCTTTATTTCGGTCAAATTCTCCCATTTGGAATGGCTGTATTTACCCAATACCTGTACCCCCATTGTATCTAGGAAATAACTAACTTGCTTTTGATTTTACAGGCTCTTAGGCAGAAGGGACTTGCCTTGTCTCAGGTGAGATATTGAACTGTGGACTTTTGAGTTAATGTTGAAATGAGTTAAGACCTTGTTATGATTGGTTTTGAAATGTGAGGACGTGAGATTTTGAAGGGGCCAGGGGAGGAATAATATGGTTTGATTGTGTCCCCACCAAAATCTCCTCTTGAATTCCCATGTGTTGTGGGAGGGACCTAGGGAGGGTAATTGAATCATGGGGGCAGGTCTTTCCTGTGCTGTTCTTGTGAATAAGTCTCACAAGATCTGGTGGTTCTGTAAGGGGGAGTTTCCCTGCACAAGTGCTCCCTCTTGCCACCGACATATGAGATGTGCCTTTTACCTTCCACCATGATTGTAAGACCTTCCAGCCATGTGGAACTGTAAGTCTGATAAACCTCTTTCTTTTGTAAATTGCCCAGTCTTTGGCATATTTTTATCAGCAGTGTGAAAACAAACTAATACACATGAGGTATCTAAAATAATTAAATTCCTAGAATCAAAGAATGGAATAGTGGTTACCAGGGGCTGTGGATGGGGGAAGTGGGGAATTACTAGTCAGCTGGCATAAAGTTTCAGTTAAGCATGATGAGTAAGTCTGAGAGATCTGCTCTGCAACACGATGCCGAGAATACTGCATTGCACACGTAGAAATGTGTTAAGCAGTTAGATCTCATGTTAAATTTTCTTTTTTTTTTTTTTTGAGACAGAGTTTCGCTCTTGTTACCCAGGCTGGAGTGCAATGGCGCCATCTCGGCTCACCGCAACTTCCGCCTCCTGGGTTCAGGCAATTCTCCTGCCTCAACCTCCTGAGTAGCTGGGATTACAGGCACACGCCACCATGCCTAGCTGAATTTTTGTATTTTTAGTAGAGACGGGGTTTCACCATGTTGACCAGGATGGTCTCGATCTCTTGACCTTGTGATCCACCCGCCTCGGCCTCCCACAGTGCTGGGATTACAGGTGTGAGCCACCGTGCCCGGCCAATTTTCTTAACACAAAAAAATAAAATTAAAAAGGCTTGCCACTGCTTCCAAGAAGTTTTCCTGGGAATCCCCAGCTTGGGATCTTTTCAGCTTTCTCACATATATATATATGTATATATACATATATGTATATGACTGGAATGGTAGCTTTTTAACAAAGAATTCCAAAGATCAAGAATAAGTGGTAACACTTTTTGAACTTCTCTCCAAGCTTGACTGAAGCACCCTTTCAATAAAAGTCTTTAGTTGCCGTGACTGTGGGGTTGGTATTTTCGCCACCAGTACAACAATGACTTTTTGAAAGCAATAATAAAAACTTCATTCCATTGTAGTTAGTTGTAAGGACTTGCTACAAAGAGGATTTGCCAGTGTTGGCCTATAAGCCACCATGCCAATTTCTGTAAAGAAGAATGATGACAGATTCAGAGATTAATAATGGCTGTAAGGCTTTCTTCCTTGTATTCATGTACTGTGTGATCTAAGGAGGTCCACACCTCAGTTTCTTGTTTCCTCTAAATAGGGACAATACTGGCTTTAACTTATTTTTTCAAAAGATTTTCCTAGAAAAGTAGAAAAATGACTATGTAGTGAATGTAAATGACCACCAAGCCCAGCAGCCCAGCACACAGAAGTTGCTTAATTAAGGCTCTGACAGCCAGGTGTGGTGGCTCATACCTATAATCACAGCACTTTGGGAGGCTGAGGCAGGCGGATTGCCTGAGCTCAGGAGTTCGAAACCACCCTGGGCAACATGGTGAAACCCCTTCTCTACTAAAATACAAAAATAAAAATAAATTAGCCGGGCATGGTGGTATGCGCCTGTAATCCCAACTACTTGGGAGGCTGAGGTAGGACGATTGCTTCAGCCCAGGTGGTAGAGGTTGCAGTGAGCCAAGATCGTGCCAGTGCACTCCAGCTTGGGCTACAGAGTGAGTCTCTGTCAAAAAAAAAAAAAAAAAAAAGGAAAAAAAGGCTCTGGCTAATATGTTAGAAATCCAAGTCAAGAAGAGGGAACTCTTTGATGACCAGTCCAGCCTGACTGGCAAATACCCTTGTCATTTCTCCTGGCAGTTTTCCCCATGTTGTTTGTTTGCAGTGACATGACCTGCTGGTGCCTGGAGACAGGGCAGGGCAGAAAAAGCTTTGGAATCCATACAGCTCATTGCCTTCCCCCACTCCAACAAAGCTTTGTCCTCCAGCCCCGTCTCTGGGGCCCCAGGATCAGGTTGCTTGCTTTTAAGTGCCAGAGAGACACCTTCGCGTTTGCTCTCCTACCCAGACTGTGCTCAGTTTGTCCTTCCCACAGGTGGGGTGGCAAGTGACACAGGCTGTTGTGAAATGAATCGCTCTCCTTCCTCCCCTGCCTTTCTTTCCTCTGCCCCCTCAAACCACAAGAATATTTTGGCTTTTTCCCATCACTTAGGGTTTATGTTGTAGATTTGTGTCTGTTCTTATTCAATGCAAATAGCCCAGAAGTTAGGGTAGGAGTGCAATCTTTAAAGGCAAGCTACTCTTGGGGACATGATGGAATGCATGGAGCTGCCTGTGCTGGTAATGGTGACTTTCTTTTTTTTTTGAGACGGAGTTTCACTCTTGTTACCCAGGCTGGAGTGCAATGGCACGATCTCGGCTCACCGCAACCTCTGCCTCCTGGGTTCAGGCAATTCTCCTGCCTCAGCCTCCTGAGTAGCTGGGATTACAGGCATGCGCCACCATGCCCAGCTAATTTTTTGTATTTTTAGTAGAGACGAGGTTTCACCATGTTGGCCAGGATGGTCTCGATCTCTTGACCTCGTGATCCACCCGCCTCAGCCTCCCAAAGTGCTGGTATTACAGGCTTGAGCCACCGCGCCCAGGTTTGGTGTCTTTCTTTTGATCCTAGCCCATGCAGCTGGTAGTGCCCTAGTGTTTCCATCCTGGTCCAGGTCTTATTTTCCACTCCCCTCAGGCATAAGGTATTACCTCTCTGAGTACTTTCCATACCCCTAACAACTGCCAAATATTCCTGGTCTTGCTGTCTACCTCTCCTGCATGTGCCCCAGTGACATGACCCACTGGTGGCTGTAGGATATTTTCCTGAGGATATATTCTTTTTGAAGAGAACACCTATTGTTCTTAAAGATGGCAGAACTTCTACATGAAGGAAGAACTTCTGTGTTACAAGTTAATAGAATTGATAGAAATCCAGGTAAAACTGGTTTAAGAAAAAAACAAAAACAAACAAACAAAAAACAAGTAGACAATGCTTCACATAACTGAGAAGTCCAGGAGTGTAGATTCATGAGGGTGTTCAGAAACGCAGTAACCACGATGGAGGCTGCCTGCTGCTCAAGTTGCCAGATTTAGCAAATAAAACAGAGCATTTAATTTTCCAGTTAAATTTACATTTCATATAAATAATGAACAACTTTATTTTTTTTAGTATAAACATGTCCCTGTACTGCTTTCTTTATTTTATTGGCTAACTCTACCTGTTACCGTATGTCAGCTCTCTCCTTCCTGTGTTGAGATTACTCTCTGGTAGGCTCTGAGCATGAGGTGACAGTGGTGTCCCTAGACATACATTTCAAGGCTTAGGAACCATTGAAGAAGAACCTCTTTTTCCTAAGAGTTCCGGCAAAAATTCTAGGCTTGTAGCTCATTGATCCCGCTTGGGTTCTGTGGCCACCTTGGAAGGAAACACTCTGTCCAAGGAGGTGAAATGCAAGGTATGTCTGCACCATATGTCTGCCTCTACAGCTAGGGTGTAGATTGAGCCCCATCCAAACCACTTGAATGAAAGCAAGCTGCAGTGCAGTTTTCATTCAAGTTCTAGAAAAAAAAGAGATGGGAATGGAGAAAAAACTATCTAGAAAAAAAATAACAAGTTTGACCCATTGAAGGGACAAGTTATACTCTGAGTCAAGAATTAGGAATTGAATTAAACTAAAGAAAAAAAGAAACCAATAGCATAATAATCTAAGTGTTATTATATTCCTGCTTCCAGGAGAAATCTTACGTACACTCCTTTTGGAAAACTGGATTATATTGTCTTCTGTAGAGAAAATAGGCAAAACTTCACTTTATTTTACAATTCAGCCATCAAGTTGGTTTTTGTGAATAAATTCAAGGTTCCCCCCTCCCCCTGGAACCAGCCCCATCCTCCCAAGGTGCCTGCCCTTCCACCTCCCACAGCCTCATTCCTTTTGTCCTAGGGTCTTCTCTTTCAGGGTGAGTTTGTCCTTTCCTTTCCTCAAATACCAGGAGCCAGAGACAATAGCTCAGCCTAAAATTTTCCTTTTATTTATTCTCGTTCTCCTCTTCTCTATAGGAGATATTATTTTCCTGACTTAAAAAAAAGTCCTCATGGAGGAACCTTAAATGTATATTGCTAAACCTGTCTGAAAACTACATCCTGAATGATTCCAACTATATAACATTCTGGAAAAAGCAAAACTATAGAGACAGTAGAAATACCAGTGGTTGCCAAAGGCTGGTGGAAGGAAGGGATGAATAGTTAGAGCACAGAAGATTTTTAGGGCAGTGAAACTCTTCTGCATGCTATTGTAATGGTAGACACATGACATCATGCCTTTATCAAAACCCATAGAACTGCACATTAAAGTGAGCTCTAGTGTAATCTACGGACATTAGCTAATAATAATGTATCAATATTGATACATCTCACTAATGCAAAGATGTTAAAAATAGGGTGAATTGTATCTGTGTGGAAGGAAGGGCTATATGAGAACACTCTGTACTTTCTGCTCAACTTCTGTGTAAACTTGTAACTACTCAAAAAATAAAGTTTATCAACTTAAAAAACTTCTTTTATCCCAAATATATTTTTTTTAATTTACTGTTTCCCCTATCTGTGATTCTCCCTTAAGGAAAGTTTGAGTTGAAAGTGACTTAAATTTGCTAAGGGCCAAATTTAGAATTATAAATACCAAATTTAGAACTCCAGGTATGTCCTCAGCTTTTCAAAATATTTCATTAAAATAAAACACAAATTTACAGTTTTTGCTAATCAGAAATAATTGGCACATGTTCATTCAAACATGAAATTGGGCAAACTTCAAGTTAACAAGATGTTCTTGTTTCCTTAAATTCTGTTCTTTCATATCATAAGGTCTTGGTTGTTCTCTTCCCTGTGCCTTCTTGCTGACCTGAACTGAGCCCATAAGAAATTTATGTAATTAACTGGTGAGCAGGGATCTTGCCCATAACTCTGAAAGGGTCCCCTTCTCTTGGCCTTGTTGGGAAGAACTTCATGCCATCCCTCACTGACCCCTCTTGACCATCCTTAGATGCCCCAACTTGGGAATCCACGAAGGGTAACTCAAGAGTGTGATTCATTATCTTAAAAACCTTGGCCATACGTATCTGGGATGATCCATGAAGACTCTCCAGATATTTATTTAATGAGAGAGGCAAACCCAAACATAGAGCTGTGTGGTTACAAAAAGAATTTTAAACAAAGTCCTTGAGCAGTATTTGACCCCTGTCTTCTATAAACAGCCTCCCTCCCAACCCCCGTCATCCTGCTGGTTATTCCAGGGGGCCAGAGTTATCTGCCTTGAGACACTGAAATCACATAGTACTGCACTTCCTCAAGGCAGAGAAACAGCCATGGACCTCAGGGAGTGGAGGGTCACAGGCAAATCTCATGGCAGGACTGTTGCAGGAGTGAGAATATTTACTCACTTTCAGCCCCAAAGGTAGGCTTCGGGGCAGAGAAGCAGCAAAGGAAGGCTGCTGGGCCAGATGTCGTGACAGGCATTGTGTTTGACAATTTCTACAAGCCAGTCCACTTAACTCTTGGAGATGGGTATTAGGGTCCTTCAGTTCATAGATGGGGAGAATGTTGGGCAAGTAGAGAAAGCAGCAAGTCCAACATGAAGTAGCAGGTGCTTACTCCTCCAGAGCTGGCACTAGCCAATGGTAATATAATGCAAGACACAACTGTGAGCCACATAGGTAATTTAAAATTTGTTAAGAGCCACATTTAAAAATGTGAAATAAAGAGTCAAATGGAATACATTTTAGTAATTATTTTACTTAGCCCAACATCCAAAATATTATCATTTCAACACATAATTAATATAAAACATGTTGAGATATTTTCCCCTTATTTTCATTTTGTGGTGCAAAAACTTCGAAGTCTGGTGAGCATTTTATGCTCACAGTGTATCTCAATTCGGATGCCTAACATTTCCAGTTTTATGTGGTTCATGGCCTCATGTCCGACAGTGCCTTCTAGATCTGCTTTTATCTTTGGTTCCAGCTGCACCTCTCAAGGTCTGTTTTGTCCGAGTCCTTCACTGAATTGTACTTTAACACGATGCCCTTGACTTTCAGTGAAGAACAAACCTTATGAAATATCACAGCCTCTACTGTGGAGGAGTTAGTTACTGTTACCCGATCATTCTCTGCTTCCCACAGCCTCACACTATTTAAACAAAATATTTTACTGTTGTTCTTTCAAAATGGTATGCATCCTTCTTTATAGTAATGAGTATTTTGTAGCTGATTCTGTGCTTTGTTTTGCTCCGGCTACCAGGGGGCTCAGGGCCAAATTGGACTCAATTATAACCATGGATAGGTTCATGATTGACTGGGAGACTATAATGACATGTTTTGTAAAATGTTCTGGACTTCATAAATATGTATTCTGTGTTCACAGTAAAGTTTTCTGTGCAGTTATGGACTCTGTATATTTCCCTTCCCAGGAAAAAGGTACTATAAACAATTTAATATGTGAACAGTCCTAGAAGGATTTTTGGTAAGTTATGAGACATAAATTGCATGAATAATTTTTTAAATTTTAACTTAGTTTTGAGCCTTTCAACAGATCTTTCTTGCTCGAAAATTCCTAAAGTGTGCTTCTAAAGTGTGGTAAGCCAGAGTACTATTATCTCTTTCCTTGTGTGATATAAAGAAATTTTAAAAAGGGAGAATAATATTTTTCCAGATGATAGGAAGAAGAGTGTTCCTTTCTCTGTAGAACTGATAGATAAAGAGATTTTAATGCTTCTCCCTAACTTCTGTTATATTTACACAATTGGTATCCTTCAGTGTGTGCTATGGGGGCTCTACCAGAGAGACTACCACAGCTGGACCTGTTGTGTTCCTGATCCCCAAAGGGCATTTCCATATAACTCTAGAAGATGAGTAGGATCTGAAGGAGACTTTCAAGTCTTTGGGATAATCCAGTGTAATTCCTTCATTTTATAGATGAGAAAATTATAGCCACATCTCCCACACAGGAATGATAGCATTTGCAAAGGCATGGTCTGCAATGTAAAAGGGAAATGTATTAACAGATCTTCAAGTGGAATGGAAGACCATTTAGCCATCTCAGAGACATGGGATTTCTTGGGATGCATTCTTTCATCCAGACTCCAAACTTCATTTACTTCAGCTCGTTTGATTTCTAATTTCTGTTGGTGTCACCCTTGCAACTCAGAACCTTTATTTCTGTCTAAAATGTATTATATTCTTGGTTTATCTTATCTTTGATTATTTGAACTACCATATGAAATTGAAGTGCTATTTTGTATATATTAAGATAAAGGAGAGTAGGGGGTGGGAGAAAGAAAGGAAGGCGCAGGGAGAGGTGTTAAATACTAAGATAAGTGACAAAAATAATAGCATGCCTATTCTTTCTAATTCCTCAGGCATGTACTAAGCACTAGTCAAGGCCATGCAGGTGGACGCAAAGATAAATAGACAAGGGTGTGTTTCTCGCTTTTGTGTCACAAAATTAAAATGTATAAAATGGAATCTTTTTTGACCTCCCTTTTTCCACTTGACCACCAAATCTTTTGCTTATGCCTCCTCCATGTTAGTAAAATAGACCAGTCTCTGGCTAGCTACATCAGCTACAAACCAGGAAGGGATCCTTGATTCCAACCTCTCCCTCACCACCATTCCAGACTCATCCAATCATCATTCCTGATATGGTTTGGATGGGTGTCCCCACCAAACCTCACACTGAAATGTGATCTCCAGTGTTGGAGGTTGGGCCTGGTACGAGGTGATGGATCATGGGGGTGAATTTCTTATCAATGGCTTGTTGCCATCCCCTCAGTGAGGAGTGGGTACTTGCTCTGTTAGTTCATGTGACAGCTGGTTGTTTGGAAGGAATCTGGCACCTCCTCCTCCCTCCTGGCTCCCTCTCTCACTGTGTGATACGCCTGCTTCCTCTTCACCTTTGGCCATGATTGGAAGCTCCCTGAGGCCTCATGGGAAGCCAAGCAGATTAGGGTGCCATGCTTGTACAGCCTGCAGAAATGTGAGCCAAAATAAACCTCTTGTCTTTATAAATGATTCAGCCTCATGTATTCCTTTATGGTGACACAAAACAGACTGACATAATTCCTGAGTTTCTGTCTTTGAAACACAGCTCATCTGTCTCCATTTCTCTCCATCTGTACTGCCACTATGATGGTTGCTGCCAGTAACTCCAACACTTTCAGTGACTTAGTGTCACATTCCCTCCTCTATCATCCATTCTTCACAAAGCAGTGAGCATGATTATGTTACCTCCTGGTCAAAGTCTTGCATTGCAGGTTGAATGAGCAAATCCCTTAAGGTGGCCTATGAGACTCAGCCCCTTCTCACTTCTGCAGCCTCCTGTGAATCTACTCTCCTCTTCAGCAGTGAAGCTCCAGCAGCGTTGGCACCTTTCATCCCCTCTGTTTCATTGTCTGTAATTAACTTTTCTATGCTTCCGTATAAACAGCGTGATGTTATCTGAATGTGCAGGTTAGTTTCCATCTACAATCTAGGGGCAGCTAGGCTATATTTAAATTGCCCTAATAAAGAATCCATGCTTTATTGGCCTCAGCATGTACTTTAAATATCAAGTTCTGAATATGCTTTAGAAGGTATATTAATCTGTATATGTAATGTTACAAATAACTTCTCATTGATGAAATAAAAGATGGATAGCTGAAAGTTTGTATAACCCCTCTGCCTTTGCATAAAATATAAGAACCTGGCAAGCCCAGCAATCCAGAGCTTTCTGAGTGGTCTCCTTGGCCTACAACTCCATTTGGCCATGCATGCCTTTGCTTAGCAGAGGACACTGACAATAAATCTTGGTGTTGGAATATTTTTGCCTTTGCCTCGAAGTTCACACTTCAGGCAAGGCACTTGTGGGGTGGCCGAAAGGACAGAGCAGGTGGTAGGACTGTCTTTCTGTAGGCTCACTGATAAATGTCTGGGCATCCAGCGGAATTTGGTCTGAGGCTTGCTTCCATTGCAATATGCCACCTGGCAGGTGGTTATAGAAGAATAGCCATATGCCTAACCTCCTCTGATTAAGTAAAGAATGGGATAGCTGGCTGGGCGCAGTGGCTCACGCCTGTAATCCCAGCACTTTGGGAAGCCAAGGTGGACAAATCATAAGACTAGGAGTTCAAGACCAGCCTGGCCAGCATGGTGAAACCCCGTCTCTATTAACAATATAAAAAATTATCCAGGCATGGTGGTACACACCTGTAGTTCCAGCTACTCGGGAGGCTGAAGCAGGGGAATCACTTGAACCCAGGAGGCAGACATTGCAGTGAGCCGAGATCACGCCACTGCATTCCAGCCTGGGCAACAGAATTAGACTCTGTCTCTAAAAAAGAAAAAAGAAACCACAGAATGGGATAGGCATACAGCCAGATTGACCTTAGGTGAGGCCTTGCACTCCCAAAGAGGCAGAGCTCTTTAACATCTCAGGAACGTTCTGTTGCAATTCCCTCTACCTGGAATGTTCTCCCCCGTGATAGTCATCTTCTGATTTGGCCAATGTCAACTTAAATTGCAGCTTCTTAGAGTGGTGCTTGGTGACCACTCTTTCTAAGTGGGTCCCCTGTGTGTCAGCTGCTCACCTGATTGCTCTTGGATCCATCTCTGTTCCTCTTTGTTCTGCTCTGAATCACAGGGAACTGGTTCTGGACAGATTTGGTCAAGGGGAGGCACTGTTAGAAAACTGGAGAGTGGGAGAAGGGGAGAAGCCAGAGCCCTTTGCTCTGTTTTGCTCTGTCTTTGTTGGCATCTCCAGTAGACAAGCCCTTTTTCTAGTCATCACTGCCATGGAGCAGTGCCCCTTCTTCGACCTAGCTTCCAGATAGTCTAGGTGTCTGAGCTCTAGTAGTGCCTCCTCTTCTCATTTCCTTTCCATTTTTGGAAGTGATAGTGGGCTTCTCATGTTGCCAATCTCTGGTCTCATTACCCTCTATTCTTTCCATCATGTGTACAACCAATTCCTTATATTATTCTCCTGTAAGACCTGGATGGTTTCTGTTTTCTTTTGTAATATACCCTATTATAGTAGATTATGTCACCTTGCTTTGTTTTTTCTCCATAGCTCCTTTTATAAATTATAATTACTTGTTTATTTGTTTACTAACACCTTGTCTATTTCCTGCCTCAGATGACAGTCTCCATGAGAAAAGAGTCTAGCTATTTTTGGTCACCCATTACATGTGTCATGCTCTAGGTGTTCCATAATAATGCATTAAAAGAACAAATAAATCTAGTTCCTGAATCTTTTAATCTTGAATCCATGAACAGCTCAAAGCGTCTATGGGCGAACTTGGGGAGAGAAATAAACCTTTTCAGGCTGTAAATGTGTGCATGAATTTCTGTATGAATACTTATCTCCTCATTGGCAAGAGTCCGTAGCTTTCAGTAGAGTCCCAACCTATCAAAAGACCTTTGAAAGTTAAGAGACAGTGCATCTAGTGGGGGAGATGCCCACATGCACAACTGCTACTAACATGTTATGATATTAACATTAATAAAAATACTTGGGATCACAGATAAAGAAATGACTTTCTCACTTCAGTTGTTAAAGCGAAAAACTTGTGAGTCATCTCTGACACCTCTTATTCTTCACATCTAATTCATCAGCAAGTATATCAGATGGCTCTACCTTCAAAGAACTTCCAGAGTCCAAACTCTACTATCCCCAGCCTGGTCCAAGTCACCGTCATCTTTTACCTTCTAAGTGTGGAGGGATGAAGAAGACTCTACTCTGGCTGCTTTAGCTCTTTCCCTTCTGGTTATAGTCTATTCTCAACATTGCAGCTCAAAGTCCAACATGAGCCAGATCATGATGCTCATTTGCTCAAAACTCACCAGTGGCTCCCATTTCACACAGAGGTAAAGTCAGAGACCTCCCAAAGCTCTCTGTGATCCTGCCTGTCCCCTCTGGCCCAGCCAACCGGCCTTGTTGCTGCTTCTTGGCCAAGCCACACCCTCCCACCTCAGGGCCTTCCCTCTGGCTGACCAGTCCGCTAGAATGCTCTTCTTTCACACAGCCTCTCCTTTGTTCCTTCATCTTTTTCTGGTCTCTGCCCATATGACAAATATTGCCCATGATCCCCCATCTCTTTCCTATGTACCCTGCAGTATTTTTAGTCGTAGCGTGAACTGCCATCCAACACACTGTAGATTTACTTATTTGTTTGTTTATTGTCTGTCCCCCCCTCCTAGAACCTGAGCTCCAGCGGGGCCAGCACTTTGTTAGCTTCAAGCCTGGAACAGTGCCTGGTGCATGGTAGGTTCTCAGTACATATTCATTGAGTGACTCTGATGGAGATACTTACCACTGAGGACATTGAACAGTAAGTGGGGGTTAGAGAAGCAAAGAAGGGTAAGTGATAGTGAGGAGAAAGGCAAGTGACAAGTACTCGTCAAGGCTGGACTGGAAGGGGGTCTTTGCCTCCTGAATATGTTTCAATTTCAGAATTTTATGTTCATCTATCACCTATTTCCCCCTCCCAAAGGTGTGCCCTGCACGAGTCCGTAGCTAGATAGAGATTCTACCTCACCTACAGAATTGGCTCCACCATTATTTCTTTGTATTTAGTCTATGGGTGTAAGCGGCCGAGTTCAACTGCTGGGTTAAAGGAATTCAGACTAGGGAGTTGGGTTAGCTGTTGCTCTTCCAGGGTGAGTTTTTGATATACATGACAAACAATGCAACAGATGAATGGGTTGGGGGCAGAGTAGGAATTCATGGTGGGAAGCAGAGTAAGCTTAAAAAGAAAACAACAAAACTATGTGTGTGTGTGTTGAGTGAGTGTGTGTGTGAGAAAGAGAGAAAGAGAGAGAGAGAGAGAAGAGCCAAGCATAACAAATCCTTACCAAGAAGTTCCAGGTCATCCAATAACTCTTTTTCAGCCTCTCCCATCTGTCATCCTGAAATGCTGGTGAGATTGACTTCAAGGAACACAGTCAACTTTTGTTTTTGGAGACTGCGGGGTAAATATTGAAGATTTGGAACTGTTCGGCTCAAGACTTCGAAGCCTTGAATAAAGCCGCTGGGTGGTTTGGAAGCCACCTGGCCGGAAATTGAGCTTTTGCAGTTTGGGGTACTTTTTTCCCTTCCTATCCTTTAATTCCTCTCTCCCCCCTCCCTCCATCCACCTCAACACCAAATTAGTAATTTGGATGCCATAAATGTAGTGTAGACATGGGTACCAGCCAAGGTCACGAGGCTCAGTGTATAAGAAGTGAATGCCAGCTGTATTTCAGACAGAATTTCCAAGGCTGGAGAGGCAGAAGGAGGAAAGATCTGAGTTTCCTGATTCTGGCTTTTCCTCCCTCTTCTACACACACACACACACAAATACACTACTCTTTTCTACTTTTAATTTCCTGTTTCCATTCTGGCTCTCTCCTATCTGGATTCAGGCCTCCTCTCTTGGTCCGCCTACCGATGGATGCACTAACTCAACATATATGAAAGTAAAATTAGAGAATAGTCCATTTGGAAACAAACCAATAATAATAATGCATGGACCAGAGTGAACTCCAGAACGTAATAAAGGCTTTTGAAACCAAAATTCACACTCTGGAGCAGGTCAAGGAGTAGGGACTAATAAATGCAAGAAACTGAGAGAACTGAACTCAATCAAATATATTATAACTCTATTTATCAGAAATTAAATAGGCATGACTCTAATTTATGAGTTTGCTAATTATTGTCTGTGTTTTCAGTATTAAAACTAAGATCAAGACCTTTCTTGTATATAACAAGAAACTACATCCAGCTATCTACATATCAATAATTGTATCTGTGTCTATATCTACATCTATCTATACCTGTATCCATATCTAGTGATCTGCCTACCCGTGTAGATCTAGATATAATATAATGGCTCATCATTTGCATTATGTGGTCAGTGCACAGCCCACATGCATGCATGTGTGTGTAGTTCACAGTCAGGCTCAATTTCTGATTTTGAAACACTAAAGTTTCTTTATGGTACAGAACACTGTACCACAGTACTCCAGAACTTCACCCCCATACAAAATCTAGCAATATGAAAAACTGAAATAAACGCAAAGGACAGGCTGTGGCTATGCATTTGATTTAGTTTGATGGAACCCCTCCTTGCATGTTATTATGAACATTGTATTTGATTTAGGGTGATTTACAAAGGGGGTTCATATACCTGGGCCCTTTTAAAACCCTAAAACAATCTCTATTTAAACAGTGGATTTATAAATGTGTATCCTTCACTCATTAAGCATGTTTGAGCATCTGCTATGTGCCAGGTTGGTATCAAAACTCTGAGGATATAGAGTCAAAGGAATATAGTCTTTGCCTCAAAAAATTCACAGTGTCATCGGGAAGTGGCCAATAGAAGTTGAGGGGTACAGGTAGTAGGCACAGGGTACAGGGGAACCTGCAGGAAGTGGACTTGACTTCCCAGATGCTCTCTGGTGAAGGTACCTTTCCTGGAGAGGGTGATGGTGCTTTGGAAGATTCGTAGGAGTTAGCCAGATAGAAGGAATGTGGTGCTCAGTCTGCACGTGTTCAGGGAGCTGTGCTGCGGACACAGTCACCCCGGAAAGCCTTGTGCCCCTGTGGTTCTCTGCCTGGAGCCTCCAGGGCAAGGCTGTGGGAAGCAGCTAGGCTGATGAGATCGTGAGTGAGAAACAGGATCTCAAAGGGTTAAAAATATCTCAGGTAATTTGCAAACTAAAAGTTACTATGCTCATGTTGGCATTTTGTAAAGATTTTTCTTATTTGACTCCATCCTATGATCAGGTCCTTGAGAAGGGATCTACTTTCTATTAGTTGACAAACAGTTCCCAAGAAAAGACTTACTAAATTAGATTATGTAGAATATGAAGCACCAATTAAAAGCATAACACAGAGCAAACAGAAGTGTTGAGTACAATGTATGCTAACTTTCAAAAATATTGCCAATGTTGTCACCACTAAATACCTATTGGTTTTCTGGGTTGGTAAACTTTTAAGAACTGGCAGGTTTTTAAAACCTTTGGCAATGTAATGCTAAGATATGCTCTCTTAGAGGACTTTCAGATGAACCCTGGAGTGGAGGGTTCCTTTGGCTCTGCCTCTTGGAGGAACTGTCAAGCGAAAAGAGAGGAAGAAACTTCTGGAACATCTCAAAAGGGGCTATGTGTCCTGGCTGGGGACAGAGGACCTTATTTGATTCAGTCTCTAGGCTTGACTTGAGGCAGAGAGGAGGTCTCTAGAGTCAGACAGCCATGGGGGGAATGCCAGCTCTTGCTTAGCTTGCTGGCTAAGAACATTTCTCCATCCCTCAGCCTCAGATACTCACTGCAACCTACCACTTGGGGCTATTGTGAGAATTAAATGTAAGTTAATGAGTATTCAATGGTTAGATTCCTGCTTGCACCTACTGGATTCTTCATAAATGTTGGCTATTATCATACCATGTGATTTCCATTATACATTAAATGAAGCACCTGGTACATAACTAGATGCAGTAAATATTCATTTCCTTTCTCGTTCAATACTGAGAAAATAGACATGGGGTGAGAGGTATGATGGAAAGAATGTAGTTCAGGAGACAGGGGCTTCGTTCAGATGGCCTACTGATGATCCACTCAGCTCGGAATCTTTGACCCTCCAAGCAGAGCCAGGGGTCTGCCTCGGTGTGTGACTCTTTGGCTATTACTGTGCTGAGACCCCTGCCCTGTGCATGGAAATGCACAAGCAAACCTTGCATCTCAGAAAACTGCATGCTCTCCGAGGTCAGGAAACTGCTCTGTGCCACTCTATTTCCCAGGGGTCTCAAAAAATAGTCTTCCTCAGTTCAAATGCATTTCCATGTCCTCCAGGCTAGAGGGGATTTCATGTAATCCCTGGCTTGCTTATTTCCTGTGATTTGAAACATTTTTTTTCTCTCTCTCTCCCACCCTCTTCCTCTCTCCCTCTCTTGATTCTTATCAGGGTCCCAAGAGGTGAAAAGTCCACTTTAGTAGGTGCCACGTTCAGGAATTCTCACAGTCCTCTTAGGCTCCAAGGAGCCCTGAGTGTTCTCTGTCAGTACAATGGCCTGATTGTGTCACCCTGTCGCAGTCCACAGCAGGCCAGCTAAAAGCTCATCTTAAACAACCGCCTCCAACCTTAAATCCAAACACCACAGCTGCACTTCTGGAACCAGGTTTGTTTTCTCAGAATATCAGTTACAGCATTTTAAAAATGAGCAACCTCATTATCAACAGCGTTTCTGAGAAGCAAGCATTCTTGTAGAAAATGCCAGCTCTGTAGGGCTGGCAGGAGCTGCGCAGCACACACATTCTCTTGCCCGCCACCCCCAGGCTCAGGCATCACCCAGCCAAACCCAAGAGTACAGTGGAGCGAAAATGAACACCAGGACTTCATTCCTATAAAGGAGCTAGATTCCTGGGTGCCGGAAGAAGGGAGTGAGCTCTCCTTCCTCAGAGGTCCTGGAGAACAGGAGAGAAACTTGTTTCTGTAAAGAGTCGGCCTCACTTTACCAGAGGGAATCTTGGGATTTGAACCTAGGTTTTATTTTCCAGCTTTGGTGTCTACTAGTTGTGTAATCTTCAACACATTTTGAAGTTTTCCCAGCCTCAGTTTTTTTTTATCTGTGAAATAGTGGTAATTACTGTAAAGATCAAATAAAATTATACATGGGAAAAAGACTTGCAAATTAGAAAGCCTCCAAATTTAAAAAGAAGTAACTTATTCCTCTTAACGTGATCTCTCCTTGTTTTATACGTACATGCATGCGTGCGTGTGTGTGTGCGTGTGTGCGTATGTGTGTGTGCGCGTGTGTGTATGTGTGTGCATGTGTGCGTGCATGTGTGTGTGTGTGTGTGTGTGTCTGAACTAATCAGGCTGCTCTAACAGGAGACCATTCACTGGTTAGCTTAAGCAATAGACATGTGTTTCTCACAGCTCTGTAAGATGGAAGTCTGGGATCAAGGTATCAGCCTAGTCAGGTTCTGGTGAAGGCCCTCTTCCCGGCTATGTCCTGATATAGCTGACAGCAGAGATAAAATAAACAATCTCTCTCCCATCTCTTAGAAGGACATTAATCCCATCATGAGCACTCCATTCTCATGACCTAATTACCTCTCAAAGGCCCTATCTCCAAATACCATCACGTTGGGGATCAGGGTGATCATAGAGCAATATGTACATTGTCTCTCATCAGTTAAATTGCAAACCCTTAAGAGTTTTGGAGGACAGAAATTAATTCGAAATAAGTTCAAAACACTGCTCTTGACACAATGCAAAGCACAGAGCAGACATAAAAGTATGGAGGAATGATTAAATATTATTCGTTATCTATTTAAGAATGCGGGAAACTATGTAATGTAGTGTTTTTTTAAAAAATCCAAGTATACTTGCATCTATACACATATATAGACATGTTGTGTGTATGTGTGTATGTCTCTTTATCTGCAAAGTGTAAATATCTCTTTCCAGAAGACTCAGCTCTCAAGGATTTTTTGTGTTTGAGGCAGCTTGGTAGCTTATGGAGGGCATGGAATCTGCACTGAGATCCTTCCATTCAAGAGTCCTGCTCCCTACTGGTGTTCACTTGAGGCAAATTACCTGACCTCTCCGAGCTTAGAATGCCACATCTGTAAATTGAGTCAATGCCTCCCTCACCAGCTTGTGGTGAGGATGGAAAGAGATAGCATATGCAAGACATATGTCATCATGCCTGGTCCTTTTATTCACTTAATACAAGGCTGCCATTTTACTAACATGATAAGTGGGGGAAGAGGAGGGAAGAAAGTGACAGTCATGTGGTATGGATAGCTCAAGCAGCAGGCTTCCAGAGGCGAGAGATAGTGCACTTTGAAGGTCCCTCTAAGAATATATTCCAGGCCGGGTGCAGTGGCTCATGCCTGTAATCCCAGCACTTTGGGAGGCTGAGGCAGGAGGATCATGAGGTCAGAAGTTCAAGACCAGCCTGACCAACATGGTGAAACCCCGTCTCTACTAAAAATGCAAAAATTAGCCAGGTGTGTGGCAGGTGCCTGCAATTTCAGCTAACTGGGTGGCTGAGGCAGGAGAATCACTTGAACCCAGGAGGCGGAGGTTGAAGTGAGCTAAGACTGCACCATTGCTCTCCAGCCTAGGTGGCAGAGAGAGACTCCATCTCAAAAANAAAAAAGTTAAGCCTACCCCTTTTTCCTCTTAATTGAGGTACTATCCAGTAAGGGAAAACTTATCAGAGGGACCTGTCATAGGATACCTGTTGTCTGTCTTCTGGGCCAAGTCTCAAGTACAAACCTCTTCAATCTCTGAAACAAATTCCCTTTGCCTCTTCCTATTGAAATCAGTGGAAAAGTTTCCAGGGAAGCTGAAAGCTGCTTCACAACTTAGAGCAATACTTACTTCAAATGTTAGAAACCCACCTGGGTCTGCTTGTAACCCTAAAGTTGTTTTCTAAATCTTAAACATATATTGGCCCGGAAATTCCCCATAGCTCACAAAGCATTTACCTACACTGAATATGAAGGTTTTGCTTCCAATTCTCCTGATATAATAACTTGTGGGGCTGGGCACAGTACCTTGCCTTGTAATCCCAGCACTTCGGGAGACAAAGGTGGTTGGATCACTTGAGGCTGCGTCTTTGAAACCAGCTTGGGCAACAGAGCAAGATCCTGTACCTCCAAAAAAAGGGTGGGCACAGTGGCTCACGCCTGTAATCTCAGCACTTTGGGAGGCCAAGGCAGGAGGATCACTTGAGGCCACGCGTTCAAGACCAGCCTAGACAACATAAGGAGACTCCCCAATCTCTACAAACAATTTTAAAATTAGCCCGGCACTGTGGTGTGCACCTGTGGTTCCAGCTACTCAAGGAGCTGAGGTGGGAGGATTGTCTGAGCCTGGGGGATTGAAGCTGCAGTGAGTTTTGATTCCAGCCTGGGAAACACAGACCTAGTCAAAAACAAAAAAAAAAAAAAAAGAAAGAAAGAAAGGAAAAGAATGAAAAAAAAGATAGCTAATGCCAAAAAAAAAAAAAAAAAAAAAAAAAAAAGGAAAAATAATATAACCTAGCTTTATGCAGAAATAAGCCCAAGGGAACAGAGGGACAAATTAGAGTTTTGATGCTGAGTATATTCTAATGAAAAACCAAGGGTCCACCAAGGTTGACCTTTTAGAAGACACTTGAAGAGTCTGTCTAAGGAAACAATTGAGGTTCTGACTTATGGTCTCTGGGCAAGTCAGGAAGTAGGAAGTGGGAAATGGGAAACACATCATAAACATCTCTTTCTCCATTCTTTTCTTAGGAAATAACACTGTCTACATGCTGATGACTGCCAAATTATGCCAAATGTATATGTCTACCCTGAACATGTCTCCAAAACTTTAAGCTTATAAATGCAGCTGCCTAATCTATATTTCTTGTATTGCATATCTATTATATACATGTACATGCACATCTCAGCTTAAAAGTGCAAAAGTTAGTTTTTGGTCTTCTTCCATCTCTTCCTTTATAACTTTCTCTTAATATTCCTTGGATTTCAAGACGGATTCCATGCGTTATGGCACCATTTTTTTCCCCTTAAGTAAGCAATAATAGCACAATGTATTAGGCTCGAGGGGCTGTTTTAAGTACTGGGAAGGTAGAATAAAATAAGAGATTATCACTGCCCTCAAAGGGCTCGCTAAGTAGTAGGGGAAACAGCACGTTGTCCCAAAAGTCTCAGTATTGTCATGCTGTAGAACAGAAAAGGGAGAGTGATGTCTCTGTGGAGTGATACTGAGATGACATTTTTAGCTTCCTCCTGGAGGATGATAAGAAGGTTACTATTTGATGGGTATTGTAGCATTCTTTTCCCCAATTAGTTAATCTCCATGTATTTGAGAGAATTATACACACACATCCCATCGATCAGCTTTTGCCATATGACTTGCATTTGCCAATGGAAAGTGAGTGAAAATTATGTAGGCTACCCTTGAGCAGAAACTTTCAAAAACATCATAGCTCATTTCCTTCTTTTGCAAGGGTAGTGTGTTCCAGGGAGGGATTTCTCCTCCAGCCTAGATCTCAAAATGAGAAGACCCAACAACCAGGACTGAAGAGAAAGGAATAGGTAGGCCAGGGAACTTCGGTCTATTGCACCGCTATGAGTGTGCCTCAGTTGAAATCTTATGTGTTAGTTTCTCTTCCACCAAGGAGAGAATGGAAGTGATGTCTGTGTTTATGCATGATCAGACATATATGAATAAGGAGAACACTTTGCTTCCCCAAGTCTCTCTTAAGGCTTTGAAAAACCATTCTATTTGGAGGGTAAGATCCCAACAAAAAGTTCAGGCCCTAAAAGATGGTTTCTAGACTCTTGTTATAACAATAGAAATGGGATTTGCTTTGCTCCTTGGAGAGAGGAGGATGCAGAGATAAAAAGAGCTTTTCAACATCGAAGCCTTCAGTAGCATGAACTAAAAATAAAATGTTAGGTATGAGAATATTATTTGCTAAGAAACTGTGAAACGGTGACGTTTCAAGTTTGGGTTGGTGTGGAGTAAAACAAGTAGTACGCAGCCAGAAGTGAATGGGGGCGAAGACCGTGAATATGCGAGCCCCAACACAGTGACAGGTGTTACACAGGGAGCTTTGGGCTTTGTGGGGAGTTTAAATCAACTTTACCTATATATGATTAGCACAAGCCCAGATCTGGGAAACCTGGGGCCAGCACCACAGAGGGCTTCTTTCTGGCTGTGGGGTTAGGAGTATTCTCAGTCTGGGGGTGTGTGCATTTGGAACTCATGCCCTGCCAGATTCATGGGACACTGGAATCCCCTGTCCATGTGGTTCCAATGTGGCTTCCTAGGGCTGCACAGGACTCTCACATAGGTTCTTCCTCTGGATGGTGGATCACTCCACCAAAGAGCTTTGTTTGTGGGGATGCGGATAGAAATTGAGTCTGGACCCTCACATGTCCACATACCTACATATGAGCTGGTCCTGGTGCTGACAGAGTGAGATGGGAAGAGAAAGGGGCTTGACCAGCAGCCTCCATTGGCACCATACCCTGGGCTCTGAAATCTTGGAGGAAGGGCAGGGAGGCCACAGCTGACATCTTCCGTAGTACAATTTGAAGACAAGGCCCTGCCCATAATACAGGGGATGTTTTGGGCAAGCCTGCCCTGATAATTAACCATGAGCCTCTCCCTTAAATGACACAGTAATGAGGCAGCAAGAAAAATCCGGTTGCCATTTTAATGTCCAAAAGCTTACCCATCTGCATCACAATCCTGTAAGAAAAATATGCCATGTGTGGCCCTGTAAAGTGAAATAGGCAAGCCTTGGTCCTCCCACAGGGCAATGATTTCTCCACCTGGAATGCTAGCAGTGTCTTCTCCTTGGAAAGTTTATAGAGCTTATATCCTGCCTGTTCACCTTTAATAAAGAAATGTTGAATATTGTAAAATAAACTTTACTTGGGCAGGAATACATATCCTCCAAGTCTTTTGCTTCTTTAAACATCCTGAGGGCTATAAAATGCCACGGTTGGACTGGCTGCTGTGTCAGGGATGTGCCTGACTCACTTGGTTTTGGGGGCTCTCCCTAGTTTGTGTGGCTATACCTGGGGCAAGGGGAAGGTTCCAGGCATCACCGATGGATTATTTGTCTTTGTTGTCCAGCTACATTCTTCCTGCTGTTTGACTGGGTAAACTCAAAGCTTGCCTTCTTTTGTGCCACTTTTCTTTGTCTGATTATAGTTAAACTTCCCATCATGTACCTAACATTTATATGGTGTGTGTCCCCACTGTCCTTCATCCTTCCTGCCTAGGAGTCCTTTCATGGACAGCAGAGAAGAAGGAATGCCGAACTTGGAATTAGGCCACCAGGCTGCACATCCAAGTCCCTTTGCTTACTAACTGAGTCATGTTGGGCAAATCAATTAAAAATTCTTCTTTTAGAAAGAAGGCAGGCACTCATTTGTTCCCTCAGAAAAGACTCCTCCAGGCCTACTATGTGTCAGACAGCATGAGGAACGTAAGAAGACAAAGATGAAGCACCCAGATAAACAGAGAGTGAGTAATTACCTGTGACTTCAGCACTTAAAGAGATTAACACCTTGTCCTTGTCAGTCTCCCAGGAGAGTTGTGAGGGACAAAGTGAATTTGTGCTCAGAGACTTAAGGGAAATACGAGGGTGCCAACAAAAGGCAGTGCCTCCCAACCTTATTTCAGGGCTTTACTCGTAGTTGGTATGCAGTAACTGTCTGGATGAAATGTAGCTGCAGTTTTGGTATTTACTGATCTCTTCTATTTTTTTGTAACTTCACTCACTACTTCCTTTAAAAATAAATGCAGGGGTGCACTAAGGTTGAAGTGATTTTTAATATAGTTTGTTCTGATGATTTAAAAGTAGGATACCCCTGGTATTGCAAAACTGGGCTCTGGATCTTGGTCTTTGAATCAGCGGATAGTCTTTCATACTCAGAGAAGAGACAAGCAGTGGGAGATCTCCAGTCTAACAACAGAGACCATTGTACACTGGTGGGACTGCTGGGTCAAGAGTTAAATCAGAATAATCTGAATACAAATCATAACAGAACAAGGAAAACTTCCATCCCTGCAAACTCCTGGAGCCATTGAGGAGTCACAGATACTGCTGTTCTCTCAGCAGAAATGTATTAAGACCATATGTGAAGATAAATATTCTGGTCTGAGGCAAATACAAAAACAAGAAGCAAAGAGCCAGTCAGTGGGGTACCTCATCGACTGTTGTGTTTCCACCCACACTAAAGAATACTTGGAACCATAGGGGGATTAGATTCTGCTCACCCTTTCATTTGCTCATTTATCCAACAAATATTTATTGAGTGCCTGCTGTGTGCTGGGAATTCAGAAGGAAGCAAAATCTGGCTCAGTCCCTGCCTTCATGAGTTAGTGAAGGACACAGACATTAATAGAATAATCACACACACTCATCCCACAGTTGTGGTGGTGATTGTGGTAGATGATGCAAAGAGAGGCTACAATGAAGACAGCTGATTTCACAAGGGAGGACAAAATAGGCTTCCCTGAGGAGGTGAAGCTTGACCTCTGTGAAAAAATCATCGTATCACCTTCTCTGTCTCTTCTGCCTTACTTTTCCATCTTTTGGGGATTTTTTGCGATTACACTGGGTCCCTCTGGATAATCTAGGGTACTCCTCTTTAGCTCGAGCTCCTTAAACACACCTACAAAGTCCTTTAGATGTGTAAGGTGACAGCCACAGGTTTGGAGATAAAGCCATGGATGTCTCTGAGGACATTATTCTGCCTACAGCATCAGGGCATCTGCATTTAAACCTCAGCAAGCTCAGCAAGAATTAAAGGGTAAGTGGTATACAAAAAGATGTTGTCAGCCCTGTCAGCCCTAAGCAACTGGAGATCCTATCTTAACTGCACTAGGCTCAGTCAAAGAAAGTGGGCAGTAAGTCAGCTGCCTTTGCAGGAGCAGGGCTAAGTAAACGAGAGGCAGAGCCCACAACTTAATGCCTGAATGAAATGTTTATTGTATATAAAGTGGGTCTACTCTAAAGGCAAATAAAATGCTTGATAATTCAGAGGATTTGACAATCGATTTGAAAATCCATGGATTCTGGCACTACGCCTTGCTGTGAAAATCACAGGGCGGCCTATGACAATTGCAGGGTGTTATCTCTCTAAATGCATCACCCCAGCCCTTGGAAGGAGTCTGGTCTCTGCTCCTTTAGAAAGTTCCAGTACGCACTGTTTATTAGCATCCCCATCTACCCCCTCACATACACCCCTTTCCAGAAGAATCTAAATTGATTTAATCATATTGTATGTTTCCCTTGTAGAATTTTCCCAGTTCTAATGTTTCTAGTTTGATTTTACAGTAATTTTTTTTCTCCCTTCTCACCTTCCTCAGGCATCAAACAACACACCTACCACCCCTCTGGTGTGGGATACTTACCAGGAAAATTCAACAGGCCTATAGTAATGCAACTCAAGGTACAGTAAAGAGCAGAGATTCAATATCACCACTCCTGGACCTTGTTAGGCTGAGTGGACAGTTGCTGTTGGCAGCATTTTGCAGAAGACCCAAAGCCTTGCCTGTGAGGCCACCTTCCCTCCCACTCTACCACCCACAGAAGGTTCAAGTGCACTGAGTTTCATTCAGGAGAACACCTTCCTAAGGAGTCTCAGGTATGTGAACATGGGATAGAGTAGAGCATTCCATGAATAGGCTGGGACTTTTCTGGAAGTCTTCTGAAGCTAGACAAGCAAAGACATCCCAATATAGGAGCACAAGCAAGGGTTCAAATCATTCCAGTCGGTATCTTCCCAAATTTACTGCAGAAACCAGTCTAATTTTTTTTTTCTAAAAGCCACTTTCTTCTTCTCGCTTTCTTTGGAATTTCCATATGTTAGCATTAATTCATTTATTCTTTGAGAGGAAGGAGGAAAAATTGGGAATTCTGAATGGAAGCTGAAATCTTCTCAGCATTTGCTTTGTAACTTGCAGAGGGTAAAGTTAGACCTCGGAAAAAGTTGAGTTTTCTTCTCTTTACCACCCCTTTTTAGAGTATAAGGAAATATTCCTCCCATTCTCCTGACCTGTAAGAGACGGCTAATAACAATCCTATCTCATGAAGGGTGATGTGAGGACGGAGATAATGTATGTAAAGCACTCAAAAGATGCCCAGTATCCAACAAGCTTTTAATAAGTGCTCACTAAGAGGTGGATGATGATGAAGATGGTGTTGATAGTGAAGACGATGCTGATGATGGTGACGGTGACGGTTCCCCTATTTTTCTAACCTTACTTTTTCATTGAATTCTCAAGCTTTAAAAAGGTAGGACATTTAAAAAAATCGAATTCCTCTTTCAAGCTTCACTCTACTGATAAATGAAATTATAGCAACTTACCTTGACCCTTAATCAACTGGCTTACAGGTAACATTTTTCTCAAGTATAGCTTTGATTCTTTGCCTGTCATGTCTTGGTTGGTCTCTGTCAGTTACCGTCTTTAAGTGACTGTACAGCTGCTGTGGAGATGCTGAGTGTAGAGCATGCTCCAGAGGACTTTTAGAGAGTCAGAGGATTCTAAAGCTTTGAGTTCTTTAGATCCTACCACACTGCCCCCAAATCACTCCTTTCAAAATGTCAACTCCTAAAAAAGTTGATAGTTCTAGCTTAAATTATCAGGTCACACGTTCCTCTTTCCCTCACAGGTTGGATAGTTCAAAGCAGATTTTGAGAATGATCTGCTGAAATCTTCTCCTGCCTAACAAATAACCAAGCTGACCAGAGATAGACAGTGTCTCAGATTTTCCTAAGGCCCCTTCATAACCCATCTGTTCTTTCAGGCCTTGCTCCCCAAAAGCCCTTTTCCATCTCCCTCAGAAAGTCTAAATGCTCATTTACAAGGCTCCCAGAGGGAGGAAAGAAAAAGAAGACAGAGAAGATGGCTCATTGCTCAATGCAGCCCCTGACAACCGATTCCCCCAGCTTCCCCTTTTTGCAGCCCATATACTGCTCTATAAAAATTAAAAAGCGTGAACCTACAGGGCCCAAAAGGAGCCGGGATGTAGAGACCCATCTCCAGTCAATCGGTCAGGCATACTGATAAAGCAGGAATATGAGGTCTTGCCAATTTCTGGCCAATAAAATACCTTCCTTGTCTTTCCAGATCCTTGACCTTCTCTTTCCCATTGCAAAACTAAGTGAGGATACAAATGAGAAGAGAGAGAGAGAAAAAAAAAGGCAGTAAAACAAAGCAAAATGTCCATCATGCCCCGGGATTATAGGGCCACAATTAGGTCATGATGGCTTCTCTTCCGGGGCTTTTATTTCTCTGTGAATCCTTTAGTTATCCTTCTTGCCCCAGCATTTCCCGGTTTTCCATTTCAGGGAAGCTTGAATTGATCACTCACAAAGATTGTTGCTAGAATTGTTCCAGCTGCAAATAGAAGCCTAATGGTCCTGTGGGAAATTGAGGTGACTGAGTGTGTCCTGAGTGGTAGTGGAAGAGACGTCAGACATGTTTGCGAAACGTGGCTGGGCTCTGTTGGCTTTGTGACTTTGGCAGGCAACCTTAACCTCTCTGAGCCTCAGCTTTCTGATCCCTGAAAGGAGGAGAGTAGAGCTGGAATGGATCCTGAGATTTCTTGGTCTGATATTCTCTACTTCTTAAGCTAGTGTGGAACACAGGGAAGAGATAGAGAGACTAATAGGGCAAGCATCATGGGCCAATGGAAGACTGAAGCTGTCTAGCTTGGCTTAACCTTCTGAGTCCCCAGTGTTATCTGCATCCTGTACGTTGATCTAAATTTGGCCAAGATTGCATTGACTTATGTTTGTGTGGCTGATAATCCTTCCAACTCTTTGAGAAAGAGAACTAGAGAGAGAGAGAGGTTGAAAATAAATAAACCTTAAGTTAGAAGAATAACTATTATGAGGGTATCAAATACTGGGGCAGACAGGATTATGATAATATTCCTTGGCTACTTGTTTGGGAATGAGAAGTATCTTATCTGTAACTTAAGGATGTAGCCAGATACTCCCCTCAAAGATATTTCCCAAGGAGGCAATGAATTCAAATCACCATCCATTTGTGGCGTCTTGTCTGTAGAGCTGGTGTGGAGGGAGTACAGATGAGTTACTGTTTGGGTGATGAGTTACTGCAGGCTTATCTGCCAACCACTTGTACTTGGTGAAAGCAGGTATTGAAGCTTCTGGACTTGGAGCACTGGAACCCAGAGAAAGTTTCAGTTAAGCAGTTGGGTGGGCTCAAGTCAGAACTGAGAGATGAATGTTTAAGGTTCATACAGCCCAAAATGTAGATGTAGAACAGGCATGTTTCCAAATGGTCTTTTCAGAAAAAGGAAATGTCAAGACAGCCCCCGCCCCGCCCCCAGGAGTATACAGACTCCAGGCAGCTGGGACAGTAAGAGGAGTATCTGAACTAGATGCTAAGGCTGGTTTCCTCTCTTCAACTGGATAATCTCTGAGGTCCAGAAAATAGAAGTAGTTTATCTAAGGGCGCACAACTGGTTAGTTGATGGGCTGAAATTCATATCCAAGTTAATTAATTAATTAATTAATTAATTCACTAGCCAGTGAATACTGTACATGCCATGTTCTGGGCTGGGTGTTGTACGCTTCAGTCTCCTGACACCCTGCCCAATTCTCTTCCTAACAAGTCATGACAATTTGATTTCTATTGGATGCACAGAATCAGCAAAGCCATATACTTCTTTCCTTGCCAAACCTTTCTTCTTTTTGTTAAGGTAATACAGTGGGGAAAAAAGCACAGATGATAGATGTTTTCAATTTGGAATGAGAGTAGTGGTCATGAGTTTTTGAATAAGGCCCCTATAAATATTCTATAACTGTTTCCAGAATAGCCTGAGTTGCTTCAGACAGGCCCACTCCATCAACAAAGGAGTCTGAGGTGCTTGCCAGGGAGTGGGAGCCTCTCAGAGACGGAGGAACAGACTCAGAGAGGTTGTACAAATCTGAGCTCTGGATAAGTGGCTCAGAAAGAAATCAACTTTTGCACTAATGCCTGGCAAGTGAAAGCTGTTCTATAAATAATATCTCTTTCCTCTTCAGTACAGCTTTGAGTTTAGTGGTTATATATTTTCCTTTTCTTACTCAGTTTCTCCCTTGGTTGTGTATGATTTCTCCACCCAAAATGAACTTTTGAGGTTCCAATATATACATCTGGGGTGTATCTGTGTCGGTAAGAGGAGATGTCCTAGCCTTGTTTTTAGAGAAGCTGGGGCTGGACAAGGTCAGCTGAATTTTTGAGAGTTCAGGTCAAGGCCCTCCAACTGTCAGGGAGCAGTCACACCCTCTGGACTCCTCAGCCAAGTGCCTGCTCCTCTGAAAGTCACTGAGCTGAAGATAAACATGGAGGCCATAATAGCTTTTTCACTTGATCTCCTTTATGACATGTTCCACACTTTAAATTCCTTTGCTCCTCTCCTGTGTTCTTCTGGATCTTTCAGAACAAATATTGAAGTAGGAAAATAAAAAAGAAAAAAGAAGAAGAAGCAAACTGCCCTCTTCCCTCCACCCTTCCCATCTTTTCTGAGTGACTCACTTCGGCTGGGACAATTAATCTTAATCAGGATGGTATGACAGCAGGAGAAAAGACATCCGCAGTGAAGCACTTTGGTGCCAAAGACTGGTGAGGCAACCAGTTCCTTCCTCTAGACTGCAAAGGGGGCAATGTAGGATGATTTGGTTGTTTTACAAATAGCATTTTGCAAAATTAGAGCTGCCGGTATCTATCCGCAGGGCGGGCAGCAGGGCTGGGGTTGTGTAATGCCTATGCTAACCACTGAGTGTGAGCAGTTACTTTTAATAGTGTTCACTGGAAGGCCATACAGGCCACCAGGCCCCAGTGATCAACTCCACCTTTTCCAGGAGAGATTAAGGACAAATAATTCCTCGTATTTGCCCTGGTGTTTTTCTCCACAAAACTCAGAGCTTCCGTGTGTGTATCCTTAACCATTATCCTCATTTTCTGACAGGTGCAATTACTCATCTCTTCTCCTCTGCCCATCTCCTGTTTTGTTTTTCTTTGCATAGGTCACACTTTCCAATAAGCCATGGCTACACCTGGTACCCTAGAAAGGTTTTAGTCAACAAAGTGTTCTTAGTGCAGACAGGCTTAGCGAGTCCTGGAATGACCAGAAGGAACTACTTCATCCCCTATGAATGTGGTCTCATCTTTTCATTTGCAATTAGCTGATCGAGTCCTCATTAGCAGGAGGACTAGTGTTACTCTTCTGAGGTCCAAAAACTCCCGGGACATAGTCCAAAGTGCACAGTCCTGCTTCCAAATGCAGGGCTGAGGAGGAACTAGAGCTTCTGAGCGGCCCAATTACGGGTGAGTATTGTTTCAGCTCCTTCCGCAGGTGCCTTTGTCAAAAACTGCCCTAAAGCAGACTGAGGGGTGCCTCTCCACTGCCGTGGTCATGACCTTGTTGGCCTGGATACAAGCACAGACCACAGTGGCCTTCAGGCTACGCATAGGCACCAAGGTTGCAACCCTAATGAAACAGGGTGCAAAAAAGATTACATTAGAGGTGGTGGGGTAGTGCTAAAAGGAACTTTCAGTTCATTCGGGGTGAGCTGTGCCCTTGGGACAATGGTCTCCTTTCCTTCCAGCAGACTTCAGTTGGGAACATCCCCATCCTTTTTCAGTTCTAATAAGGTCTCTCTTGAGATGGTTCTTTAGCCCCATTGTGAATTTGCCTTTCTCCTTTGCAAATATTGTGAAAAGTATCAGGCCATCAGTTTCTTTGCCTCTAAGGGAATTCTCTCCTCCTATTTTCCCTATGTTCTGCTCCACGGTGTCTTGCTGCCTTCTGTTCTATATAAGGAGTCTGACCTCATAATTTTCTATATTTTGCTTCATTGTGCACACTATTGTCCTGGCCTAAGGAAGAAGCCATCCTTTGGTTGACTTGTGCTCTGGTACATCCAACAGAATAACCGGTCATTGGCTTGAGAACAAAGTCATCATGTAAGAACACACTCCCCTCCCATCCCTCTGTATGGAGAGTGTCAGTTTAGGGTCTTTAGGTTCCTGTTGACACTACATTTTCCAGCACCTCTTGTCATTCATTCATTCCACAGACCACTAGCATTATGCTAGATTGTAGTGCAGATATAGAATCTCATAATAATTATGTAGTCTAGTCAGGTGGAACAAGATACATGCATAAGCTACTGTGATATTAAATAAAAAGTGACAGGTTTGGGTGCCCCAGAAATCAGAACTAGATGCAAAAACTACTGTGCTACTTCTTTTTTGGGGAATGCAAACCAAGGAAAGGAGAAATGAAGACAAAAGAGAGAAAAGTTTCCTGGGCTGGACACCACTTGATAATAAGTATAAACAACTGATCAGTCTCAAAGACCCTCTTCCTAGAGGGTGGGCAGGGGAAAGAGAAGAAATTATTCCCTGGCTCCTGTGTCCCACTGACAAAAGCTTCCATCTAGGGAGCATTAACTTCCCTTAACTACTTGTACATATGTATGTGTGTGTGCATGTATGTGCGTGTACATGTATGTGAATGTGTGTGCAGTGCGTGTGTGCATGTGTGTGTGAATGCATGTGTGTGTGCATGTGTGTGTGCATGTGTGTGTGCATGTGTGTGTGTGCACGTGTGTGTGCATGTGTGTGTGTGCATGTGTGTGTGGTATGTGTGAGGGGGCACATGCATGCTCACTGAGCGCCATGTATATTCCTCTGGCTTCAATTTCTCAGTAGCAGCAGGCATATGCCAAGACAGGATGCAGGAGGTTCAAAGCAAGAGCATGTAACAAGGCACCGCCAGGTTGTGCCCCTGTGCAGTTGGCCAGAGTCCACACAGTGCTGCTGACCTCAGTGGCAACTAGGACAGAACAAGGGGCCATGAGTTTCCTGAAGCATCTGAGCAAAGGGAATCTGAAGTGAGACATACAGGGATCTTGATTCAGTCACATAAGTCAGGTTCAGATAAAGGGCTTTGGGGATTCAGAGACGGGAGCTTTTCCTTAAAAGCAGAACAGGGGACAGGGAGTTGAGGGAGAACTTTTGGAGAAGGCAGATCTTGAATGGGACTTTGCGGGATGGGGAGGTATAACCTGGTGAGGTGGGGGTTGGGTGGAGGGGGCATTTCATGAAAAGGAAGCACTATGATTGCAAGGACCCAGAGGACAGCACTGAGGAAAGTGGAGAATAGTGCAGGGCTGGGTTTGGCCAGAGGATGGGGAATGTAAATGTGTAAGTCTGAAAATGTAAACAGGGACAGCTGGGGAGCCAGGGTGAGGAATTTTGATTGGAATCTTCAGACAATAGGGGGCCACTGGTGCTGTTGTGATAAATATTTTAACTCAGGAATTTCAGTCCCTCTTCTTCACAAATTCTGTTGTGTATAGTCAGATACTTGTGCACACAATGGTTTTTTTTTTTTTTTTTGGAGACAGAGTCTCACTCTATCGCCAGGTGCCATGCTGGAGTGCAGTGGTGCGATCTCGGCTCACTGCACCCCCCGCCTCCCGTTTTCAAGCAATTCTCCTGCCTCAGCCTCCCAAGTAGCTGGGACTACAGGCACATGCCAACATGCCCAGCTAATTTTTGTATTTTAGTAGAGACAGGGTTTTACTATGTTCGTCAGGATGGTCTCGATTTCTTGACCTCATGATCCACCCACCTCAGCCTCCCAGTGCTGAGATTACAGGTGTGAGCCACTGTGCTCGGCCCACAATGGCATTTTTAACAAGACTTTTGGAATTCCAGACTCTGCAGAACACAGATAAAAGCTCTGCATGCCATCCTTTCCATTTTTCAGATGAAGAAATTGAGATTGGGAAAGCTTAGTAGTGAAGATTCTTGCTTTTACTCATTCTTGTATTTATAGAGCCTGGAGGCAGATGTGGCTCAGGTGAGGGCTGAAGCAGGTGCTCCAATGATGCGCCCAGGACTCTGTCCACTCCACCTCTCAACTGTCCCCACTCCTGTCCTGGCTTCAGCCTCATGCAGCTGCCCTGATGGTGGTGATGAGTTCTCAGCACCTCCAGGTATCCATCCTACCTAGTAGCTTAGCAAGTTCTAAAATGGACAGGGAGTAGAGAACAGAATGTTCCATCAAAAACAAAACAAAACAAAAA
>NW_016107404.1:677512-686083 GCF_001604975.1 Cebus imitator
AAAACAAAAACAAAAAAAAAAAAAACAAGACAAAAAGAGGGACTTTGACTACAAAAATGTGGAAATAGAGAAATGACAGTTGTTCACTCCTAGAATCAGAAATGTATTGGCTCTACTGGAATTAGAGCTTGGTTCTAGACTAAGCTATTTCTTAGAGCTGGTGATAGAGGGCACAGGGGTGGAAAATAGCTATTGCTACTTGCTTTTCCTTTTTAAAAATCTCCTGGGACAAGACGTCTTCAATTAAGGCCTGAACTCAAGGAAAGAAGTCTTGCTTGATTCTTTCCCAAAGAGGAGATCATAGCTTTACCCTGTGTGCTTCAGTGGGCTTTCAACTTGTCTCAGTCTTTCTTCTGCTGGGGAGCTGAACAGGTAGGCTTTCCCCCTGTGTATTCTGTGAAGGGATCCTGGTACCGGAGTGTGATCGTCACTGCCTAAGTTCTGAAATGGAGCTTCGACCCTGTGTCAAAGGAGCAGACCTTAAAAACTTCTCCTTGAGAGTGAAAGATGGCATCTCAGCATTTTGAGTCGTTTCTTTCTTTCTCTCCTCTACTTGAATTAACATGAAGTCAAAGCTAGATCTTAGAGTGGAGTTGGCTGCCACTCTACAATTTAGAGTTGTTTGCATGACATTCCAAAAATAATTCAATAAGAGTGGTTTTTCTTGGAATTTATCACTGCCTGGCAAATTAGAGCCCAAACACAACTCTGTGCTAAAAAGGCATGAGACCCGGCAAATGGAAATGACGGTGGCAGAGAGAAAGGAAACCCGGGCAGCCAGTCGACTTTCATTATCCATGATGGCGTGGCAAGAATGAGAACACAGGGCCCAAGCAAAGACAACTAGGCCTGTGTTCAGATGCCCGATTTTCTCCAGGACTCGGCAACAGCTGAGAGGCCAAGGGGGAAGGGCAGGGTATCTTAGGTCTCAGAGGAATTCTCTCCTTCTGTATTTTTCCACCTCTTCAGCCAAAGTGTCTTTTTCTTACTTGTTTTCATGGAGAGGTTCCACAGGTTGAGAAGACAATAAATTAACATAAACGTAAAGCTGCAATAAATAGGAACTTAAGAGGATTGAGACAGAGGAGTGAATCTGAATTGGAGGACTAGGAAGGATTTCAGCCTCTGCCATCGTCCCTGAATTACCTGGGATAAGCCAAATAGCTTTTCTAAACTTAAATTCCCCCTTTAAGATGGGGGAGAATAATAGCTAGAATCACATGAGAATTATTATGAGTATAATGCTTTATAGTTACAGATAATTTTTAAATCTACATGTTGTAGACATGAGACTTCACTGATCTAATGCAGGTTTTTTCATAGATGTCACCTCCTTCTAGCCCCACTATTATTAGGCTAGGAACAAAAGTTGTTGTCAGGTGCAGAATTATGTTCTAGGATCACCTGCCTATGACTCAGTATATGACTTCTGGACTCTTCCCCACTCTGGACCACAGGAACTGTGAACATCATTGTGGACAAAGCTAAGTCTCTGCTGCTCTCAATGTTGATGCCTCCAAGCGTCTTCCTCTTCTCTTCTCACCCTTGCCCATCACCCTGGCCACCTTATATATGCTTGTGGCCGAACACTCCTTCACAGGACTGTGGCCCCTAAGCCTGTATCTTTAGCCTGGACTTCTCATATGATCTCTGCTGTCTATTCAACCACTGAGACACCTGGCAGCCCCCCAGTTGCACCTGCTTCTATCTGAAATTGGGTTGTTCTACCTCTTCTTCCCTGCCACCTTGCCTTAGCTCAGGCTTCATAAAAAATAGCATAAAGTGGGTGGCTTGAACAACAGGCATTTAATTCTCACAGTTCTGGAGTCTGCCAAGTCCATGATCAAGGTGCTGGCAGATTCAGCGTCTGGTAAGAACCCTCTTTCTCGTGTGGAGACGGCTACCTTCTTGCTATATCCTTTCATGGTGGAAAGAACAAGCTCTGTTTACTCTTCTTCTTATAAGGACACTAATCTCATCATGGGAGCTCTGCTCTCATGACCTTATCTAATACCATCACAATGGGAACTAGAGCTTCAAACCAGGACTTTGGGGGGACACCAACATTCAGTCCGTGTCACACAGTACATGACCCCTTCCTTCCTGTAGGTGCTCTAGCCAGGCACCTAGGAGTCATCCTTGATTTTCTGTCCTTTACCATCTACTTTTTTTTTGAGATGGAGTCTCACTCTTGTTGCTCAGGCTGGATTGAAGTGGCGTGATCTTGGCTCACTGCAACCTCTGCCCCCCAGGTTCAAGTGATTCTCCTGCCTCAGCCTCCCAAGTAGCTGGGATTACAGGCACATGCCATCACACCTGGCTAATTTTGTGTATTTAGTAGAGACAGGGCTGTACCATGTTGACTGGACTGGTCTCAAACTCCTGATCTCTGGTGGTTCACCTGCCTCAGCCTCCCAAAGTACTGGGATTACAGGCATGAGCCATCATGCCTGGCCCTTTGCCATCTACTTTAAATTTATCATCATCATTCTGGTTTCTCAAACCTCTTGAATATGTCGACCTTTTTGTATCCTCCTGCTCCCACCCTAGTTGCTGCCCTCTTTTCCTGGGCTGTAGCCACAGCTGTCAAACTGGTCTTTCCTCTGGTTTTGTCCCTTTTCCATTCCTTCTCCATGCTGTAGCCAGAATAATATTTCTTCAGAAAGCAAACCCAAACATGTCTTTTTTTTTTCTGCTTCACACCCTTCACTGACTTCCCCTTGACCTCAGGACACACTTTAAATTCTTTAACGTGAACTTACAAGCCTCACCTCCTCAGCTTGCCCCAACCCTGTCAAGTACCTTATATGTCTTGTGGTCTCTGTGCTTCAGAGAGCTGAGTCTTCATATAAGATGTTTCTTCTTAGAACGATTCCTTGTGTACTTCAACCAGGCCCTTACCCATCCTTCAGATCTCCATTAACCCTTACTTCCCACAGGAATTCTGCCTGGATTCCCACTTTTCAACTCCAGATAAAGAGCCCTTTCCTGATTCCAAAAGTAGAACTAATGGCAGGTTCTTTTCTTCTTCTATCTAGGTGTCTTTTGTATAGAAAGGAACAGACTCACCAGTTTAGAACAAAGCAGCAGCAAGCTTGATGTCATCTCTTACTTGTGGCTCCCAGTAGGATGCAGCTGCTCAGAGGGAAGAGCATCCAGCATCCCAGCACAGCAGGTCCACAGAGGAGTCATGGGTCACCTTGCCTGTCTGGGAAAAGTTCAGCAGGTTCACTGAAATTTCCAATCAGCTCTGAGAACAGTGACATGAAGCAGTGTACATCCTCCTCAGACAGGAGCAGGCATCCGTCCCAGATGCCGAACTTCATAGAGCAGCTAGGATTTATGAACTAAGTTACCATTGACAAGTAACTACAAATGTTCTGAAATATTACATTACTAAAAGCGGATCCCACTCTTACAAATTCAAACTTAGTATTTTGGCATAAGTTCAAGCCACTGCATTTCAACTGAGATATATCATCTCACTATCTTGCTTATAACCAAAGGTCATAGTTTCAGTTGATTTAGGGATAGTTCTGGTCATCAGAAAATATCTCATTAGAGGATGGCCTTTTCCTAGGACAAAATCCTAAAAAGGGGGTTGATTTTTCTAGGGACTAGGAAAGTCACCCTCCTATGAAGTAACCCTCCTGGGTGAAGTGAGCTGTATCCTTCTGTTCTGGGATCCCATATACCCTATGCTTCCCCTGTCATATCTGTTTCATATGAATAGCATATCATATTCTAACTCGTAGCACTTGTTTAAGACTTCTCACATCCTAACCTCTAGGAATGTAGAAATCCCATGTGATTGTTTCAGTGCTAGGTCTCCTATTCCAGAGATAAAACATATGCTCAGTAAACGCTAACCAGAGAAATATGTGCTCGTTTCCTGCTCAGGACCCTGGCAGAAATGAGGAACAAGTCCTCTGTGAGTATACGGGCTTTTTTTCTCAATTGGATTTATCTGCTACCTTTATTTGAAGACAGTATTCTGCCATGGCAGCTACCATCTCCTTGGGTTAAGAGCATTTAGCTGAAAGAAGCTTGTCATTTCACCACCTGCAAAAAGTGGGGAGGGGGAATAAGGAGAGGTGACGTGAGGAGCCCATAAAGCTAGGAGAACCTGATATGTGGGGTCAGTGGAGCTAGAAGAAGGTCAGCAGCTATTTGATCAGTTTCTTCTTTGTAACCTCAGATCTCACTAGTAATTAAACTGATAGAATGTGCTTTTTTTTTTTCAGTTTGGAACTTTTTAATATTATATTTTAAGTTCTGGGGTACATGGGCAGATTGTGCACATTTCTTACATAGGTATACACATGCCATGGTGGTTTGTTGAATCCATTCCCCCGTCATCTACATTAGGTATTTCTCCTAATGCTAGCCCTCCCCAATACCCCCAAACCCCGCTATCCCTCCCCTAGCCGCCCACCCCCCAACAGGCCCTGGTGTGTGATGTTCCCCTCCCTGTGTCCATGTGTTCTCATGTTCAACACCCACTTATAAGTGAGAACATGCTGTGTTTGGTTTTCTGTTCTTGTGTCAGTTTGCTGAGAAAGATGGTTTCCAACTTCATCCATGTCCCTGCAAAGGACATGAACTCATCCATTTTTATGGCTGCCTAGTATTCCATGGTGTATATGTGCCACATTTTCTTTATCCAGTCTATCATTGATGGGCGTTTGGGTTGGTTTCAAGTCTTTGCTATTGTAAACAGTGCCACAATGAACATATGTGTGCATGTGTCTTTATGATAGAACAATTTACAATCGTTTGGGTATATACCCAGTAATGGGATTGCTGGGTCAAATGGTATTTCTATTTCTAGATCCTTGAGGAATCGCCACTCTGTCTTCCAAAATGGTTGAACTAATTTACACTCCCACTAACAGTGTAAAAGTGTTCCTATTTCTCCATATCCTCTCCAGCATCTGTTGTCTCCAGATTTTTTAATGATTGCCATTCTAATTGGTGTGAGATGGTATCTCAATGTGGTTTTGATTTGCATTTCTCTAATGACCATTGATGATGAGCTTTTTTTCATGTTTGTTGACTTCATAAATGTCTTCTTTGAAAAGTGTCTGCTCATATCCTTTGCCCACTTTTTGATGGGGTTGTTTGTTTTCTTTCCTTGTAAATTTGTTTAAGTTATTTGTAGATTCTGGATATTATTTTTTTTTCTTGTAAATTTGTTTAAGTTCTTTGTAGATTCTGGATATTAGCCCTTTTTCAGATGGGTAGATTGCAAAAATTTTTTTCCCATTCTGTTGGTTGCCAATGCACTCTAATGATAGTTTCTTTTGCTGTGCAGAAGCTCTTAATTAGGTCCCATTTGTCTATTTTGGGTTTTGTTGCCATTGCTTTTGATGTTTTAGTAATGAAGTTCTTGTCTATGCCTATGTCCTCAGTGGTATTGCCTAGATTTTCTTCTAAGGTTTTTATGGTGTTGGGTCTTATGTTTAAATCTTTAATACATCTGGTATTAATTTTTGTAGAAGGTATAAGGGGTCCAGTTTCAGCTTTCTGCATGTGGTTAGCCAGTTTTCCCAACATCATTTATTAAATAGGGAATCCTTTCCGCATTGCTTGTTTTTGTCAGGTTTGTTAAAGATCAGGTGGTTGTAGATGTGTGGTGTTACTTCCAAGGCCTCTGAACAGAGGCCTCGGAATATGCTCTTACTCCCCAGGCTGCATGTCCCTGGGGCCCTAGTGGTTCTGATTAATAGCCTCCACTCTGAGGCATCCGAAAGGCAGTCCCCTATGTGAATACAAATCTTACCTTCTTGCCTCATCCCCATTTGTTCTACCCGTATCAATCACAAACCCCAACTCTTTCACTCCTTTTGCTCTACAAACTATTAGGAAGACATTCAACAAATTATCCTAACTGGAGTAGCATAGCAGAAGAAACACCTCATCCATAACCACCTCAACCACTCCCTTTGTCAAAAGTAGGGTGAGATAAAGACTTCTGTATCTTTTGGAAAAAGCATCTGAACAATACGTGCCAGGAAAGGAACCATGTTCCTTCATCTCCCAACCCTGGGCAAGGTGGATGACCACACCTTGAGTGGGCAGCATATAGGATGGGAGAAATCATACCTTGGTGCTTTCAAATGGCACCCTTGAATATCCCCAAAACAGACCATTGTGTTTGGAAGCTGAAGGGAGGGAAAGGAGCCACAAATGAATTGCAGCATGCCTCAAAATCTTAGGAGTGAATCTGGAGCCAGACTGCCAAAGTTTAAATCCTGGTTGAACCACAGCTTAGCAATATGATTTGGGGAAAGTTTCTCTATCCCTAGTTACCTGTGTTTTCCCTGTAAAATAAGGATAATAATCATACCCAAGTTGGCCAGGAGTGGTGGCGCATGCCTGTACAATCCCAACACTTTGGGAGGCTGAGGCAGGCAGATCACTTGAGGTCAGGAGTTCAAGGCCAGCCTGGCCATCATGGTGAAACCCTGTCTATACTAAAAATACAAAAATTATCCAGGCATGAACATGCAAGGAAGGCGCACACAGACCTGCACATGCCAGCATCCCACACCCGTGCTAACACCACCTCTACTATGACTGTATGCACAGTCACCATGCACACCATCAAGCCATGCTGCCTCTGCTGCCACTATGAACATCTACACAAAGGCTGACACTCCAGCACTGCTAGCACCTTACTGCAGTGGACTAGCACACACCTTGCCAAACTGCTGCTGCTGGCATGTGCAAATGAGTATAGATCCTGTTGAAGTGTGGTGACCAGAAGCCTAGAAGTATCTTGACACCCCTACCAGCACAGTGAGTTCCTAACCTTGAAGGGCCCAATAACAAAGTTGGAGCCCCGTACCAGTCCCCCAGAGTTTGAGCACATAGTCCAGGAGATAGGAGCTGAGCCTTGTCCCAGAATTTTATCTCTGGCCAAACTAAGCTTCATAAGTGAAGGAGAAATAGATATTTTTCAGAAGAGCAAATGCTGAGGAAATATGTTACCACCAGACCTGCTTTACAAGAACTTCTGAAGAAAGCACTAAATCTTAAAAGGAAAGACTGTTACCAGGCACTACAAAAGCACACCTACATACACAGACCAGTGATATTATAAAACAACCACACAAACAAGTCTGCATAACAACCAGTTAGCATCATGATGATAGAATCAAATCCACATATATCAAAACAAACCTTGAATGTAAATAAGTTAAATACCCCAATTAAATGGCACAGAGTGGCAAGCTGAATGAAAAACCAAGACCCAATGATACGCTCTCTTCAAGAGATGTATCTCACATGCAATGATATCCATAGGCTCAAAATAAAGCAATGGAGAAAAATCTACCAAGCAAATGGAAAACATAAAAAAGCAGGAGTTGCAATTCTAATTTCAGATAAAACAAACTTTAAGCCAACAAAACAAAACAAACAACCAAAAAAATAAATAAATAAAAAATAAAAGGCATTACATAATGGTAAAGGGCTCAATTCAACAAGAAGACTTAACTATCCTAAATATATATGCACCCAAAACAGGAGCAACCAGATTGGTAAAGCAAGTTTTTGGAGACCTTCAAAGAGATGTATACTTCCATTCAATAATAGTGGGAAACTTCAATACTCTACTGACAGCATTAGAAAAATCATCAAGGTCAAAAATTAAGAAATATATTCAGGGTCTGAACTCAACATTTGGTCAGGTCTATGGACCTCATAAACATCTATAGAACAGAACTCTCCACCCCAGAACACCATATATATACTTCTCATTGCCACATGGCACATACTCTAAAATTAACCACACATATTCAGACTTAAAACAACCAGAAGCAAATGCAAAAGAAATGAAATCATAACAATCATTCTCTCAGACCATGGCACAATAAAATTAGAAATCAAGACTAAGAAAATCACTGAAAACCATACAATTACATGGAAATTAATTAATCTGCTCCTGACTGACTTTTTTATAAATACTGAAATTAAGGCAAAGATCAAGAAGTTTTTTTTTTGAAACTGCTGAGAAGAAAGAATCTCTGGAACACAGCTAAATCAGGATTAAGAGAGAAATTCATAGCACAAACACCTATATCCAAAAGTTAGAAAGATCTCAGTTTAATAACCTAAGATCACAACTAAAAGTACCAGAGAACCAAGAGTAAAACAACCACAAAGCTAGCAGAAGACAAGAAAATAATCAAAATCACAGCTGAACTGAAGGAGATGGAGACATAAACAAAAGATCAAGAAATATAGGAGTTGGTTTTGGGGGAAAAAATGAAAGAAAAATATATCACTAGTTAGCCTAATAAAGAAGGAAAGAGAGAAGATCTAAAATAAACACAAATATAAATGACAAAAGGGATAGTACCAATGACCCCACAGAAATACAAATAACTGTCAGATAGTATTATAAACACCTCTGTGCACACAAACCGGAAAATCTAGAAAAAATGAAGAAATTCCTGGACATATACACCCTCCCAAGACGGAACCAGGAAGAAATTGAATCCCTGAACTCACCCATAGTGAACTCCAAAATTGAATCAATAATAAATAGCCTGCCAACCAAAAAAA
>NW_016107404.1:686098-714408 GCF_001604975.1 Cebus imitator
AAAAAAAAAAAAAAAAAAAAAAAAGCACAGAACCTGATGGGTTCACTGCCAACTTCTGCAGAATGTACAAAAAAAAAGCTGATACTACTCCTACTGAAATTATTCCAAAAAATTGAGGAGGAGGGACTTCTCCCAAGCTGTTTGTAAAAAGCCAGCATCATCCTAATACCAAAACCTGGCAGAAAAACAACTAAAAAAAGAAAACTTCAGGCCAATATCCTTGATGAACATCAATGCAAAAGTCTTCAACAAAATCCTGACAAACTGAATCCAGCAGCACATCAAAAAGCTTGTTCACTAGATCAAGGCGTTATCTTTGGGATGCAAGGTTGGTTCAACAAACACAAATCAATAAATGTGATCCATCACATAAACAGAACTAAAGACAAAAGCCACATAATTATCTCAATAGATGCAGAAAAGGCTTTCAATAAAACTCAACATCCCTTCAGGTTAAAAACTCTCAATAAACTAGATATTGAAGAAACATACCTCAAAATAATAAGAGCCATCTACGACAAACCCACAGCCAACACTATACTGAATGGGCAAAAGCTGGACACATTCTCCTAGAAAAGCAGCACAAGACAGGCATGCCCTCTGTCACCATTCCCATTCAACATAGTATTGGAAGTCCTGGCCAGAGCAATTAGGCAAGAGAAAGAAACAAAGGGCATCCAAATTGGAAGAGAGGAAGTCAGACTATCCCTGTTTGCAGATGACATGATTCTACATCTAGAAAACCCCAGAGTCTCAACCCAAAAGCTCCTTAAATGATAAACGACTTCAGTGAAGTCTCAGGATACAAATCAACATACAAAATTACTACCATTCTTTTACATTAACAACAGTCAAGCTGAGAGCCAAATCAGAAATGTAATCGCATTCGCAATTGCTACAAAAATAATAAAATTCTTAAGAACACAGCTTACCAGGGAGGTGAAAGATCTCTACAGAACTACAAAACACTGCTTAAAGGAATCAGAGATGACACAAACAAATGCAAAACATTCTATGCTCATGGCTAGAAAGAATCAGTATTGTTAAAATGGCCATACTGTCCAAAGCAATTTATAGATTCAATGCTATTCCTGTCAAACTACCAATGACATTCTTCACAGAACTAGAAAAAGCTGTTTTAAAATTCATATGGAACCAATTTTCATAGCCAAGGCAATCCTAAACAAAAATAACAAAGCTTGAGGCATCATGCTACCCAACTTCAAACTATACTACAGAGCTACAGTAGCCAGAATAGTGTTGTACTGGTACAAAGACAGACACAGAGACCAATAGAACAGAAGAGAGCCAAGAAATAAGGCCACACATCTACAACCATCTGATCTTCAATAAAGCTGACAAAAACAGGCAATAAGGAAAGGACTCTTTATTCAATAAATGGTGCTGAGATAACTGGCAAGCCATATTCAGAAGATTAAAACTGGACCCCTTCTTTACACCATATATAAAAATTAACTCAAGATAAATTAAAGGCCTAAATGTAAAACCCAAAACTAAAATCCCTAGAAGAAAACCTAGGCAGTACCATTCTGGATGTAGGAACAAAGATTTCATGATGAAGATGCCAAAAACACCTGCAAAAAAGCAAAAATTGGCCAACAAGATCCAATTAAACTAAAACTTCTGCACAGCAAAAGGAACTATCAACCAAGTAAACAATCTACATAATGGGAGAAAATATTCGCAAACTATGCATCTGACAAAGGTCTAACATCCAGCATCTAAAAGAAACTTAAACAAATTTATCACAGAAAAACAACTCTATTAAAAGTGAGCAAAAGAGAGGAACAAACACTTTTCAAAAGAAGACATACATGTGGCAAAGAAGCATACAAAAACAGGTCAACATCACCGATCATTAGAGAAATGCAAATCAAAACCACAATGAGATACCACCTCACACCAGTGAGAATGCCATTAAAAAGTCAAAAATTAACAGATGCTGGTGAGGTTGTAGAGAAAAGAGAACAGGTGGGAGTGTAAATTAGTTCAACCTTTGTAGAAAGCAATGTGGCAATTCCTGAAAGAGGTAAAAACAGAACTACTATTTGACCCAGCAATTCTATTACTGGGCACATACCCAAAGAGTTATAAATTGTTCTATCATAAAGACACATGCACATGTATGTTCACTGCAGCAGTATTCACAATAGCAAAGATATGAAATCAACCTAAATGACAATCAATGGTAGACTGGATAAAGAAAATATAGTACATACACATCATGAATACTATGCAGTCATAAAAAATAATAAGATCATGTCCTTTGCAGGAACATGGATGGAGCTGGAGGCCCTTATCCTTGGCAAACTAACACAGGAACAGAAAATCAAATACCACATGTTGTCACTTATGAGTAGGAGCAAAATGATGAAAACATATGGTCACATAGAGGAGAACAACAGACACTGGGGCCTACTGGAAGATGGAGGTGGGAGGAGGGAGAGGATCAGGAAAAATAACTAATGGGCACTAGGCTTAATACCTGGATGACAAAATTATCTGTACAACAAACACTTGTGACACGAGTTTGCCTAACAAACCTGCACGTGCATCCGTGAACTTAAAATAGAAGTTAATAAAAAAGAAATTTTAAAGGAAGAAATGGATTTAGGCAGCCTTGAGTCAAATCCTCTATCTACCTATCTATCATCTATCATCTATCTATCTATCTATCTATCTATCTATCTATCTATCTATCTGTCTATCTATCTATATTTGTATTTATTTAGATAATAAGAGTGAAGTCTAGCCAGAATCAGAACGTAGAATTTTATTCTCTTATCCATTGCTGTTTACATTGATACAGTTCACAATGAACTTTTAAGGCACGTAATGAAAGCTGCTTTCCATATGCCATTTCTATTCCTCACCTTGAAATGTGGGAATGATTACTTCATTTTGCAACCAAGAAATGTAAATAACATATAAATGTAATAATTTATTTATCCATTCATCTATCAACAAGCACTTAGGTAGTTTCCTTATCTTGGCTATTGTGATTAGAGGTACAATGAACATGGCTTTAATTAATCCAGCTGTGGAGATTCTAAAGGAAGCACCCTTATTTCAGTGAGAGGCTACAGATGCAGAAGCCACATTCTATTAAGGAATCTGAAGATCCCTCTGTGTGAGACTAAGCAATATTTTTTAATGTTGGAGAAGATATGGCTTTAATTTTTAGAGTCTTTAAGAATGTTGGCCTTTGATTTCTTTAGATTATAATATTAAAAGGGATTTGAATTTTGGACTTTATTGCTCTCTGGAAGTTTAATATTAGGAGACAGTTTGAATTTAAGTTTGAGTCAATCTTATTCCACCAACATTGTATTTTGGGTTGTATTGGTATTATTTGGGTATGGTGTATGACTTCCGATTAATTCTGTTGGGCATCTTGGCTAGTGACAATCTCAGATAATATATAGGATAGGGAATAAATTTCAAGCCTAGAGTATTTACTCAATACTTAGGTAAATACTTGCCTAAGTATTAAGAGATTTAAGTATTAGAGTTTTCCAGGGCAAATTAAAAAATTAAGTTAAATGTTTTAAAAGAGCCAAGTTTTCAAGTATCCCAATTTAAGTATAATAAAAGTTAGTAGAGGCCAGGCAAAGTGGCTCACACCTGTAATACCAGCATTTTGGGAGGCCAAGGCAGGAGGATCACTTGAGGTAAGGAGTTTGAGGCCAGCCTGGACAACATAGAAAGTCCCCATCTCTACAAAAATAAAAAAAAAAAAATAATTAACCAGGTATGGTGCCACATGCCTGTAGTCCTAGATACTAGGAAATTTATGGTAGGAGAATCACTTGAGCCCAGGAGTTGGAGGCTGCAGTGAGCTATCATGCCACTGCACTCCAACCTGGGTAACAAAGTAAAACTCTGTCTTAGAAAAGAAAGGAAAAGAAATAAAGAGAGAAAGAAGGGAAGGAAGGAAGGAAGGAAGGAAGGAAGGAAGGAAGGAAGGAAGGAAGGAAGGAAGGAAGGAAGGAAAGGAGGGAGGGAGGGAGGAAAGAAAGGAAAGGAAAGAAAGGAAAGGAAAGGAAAGGAGGAAAGGAAAGGAAAGGAGGGGAGGGGAAGAGGAGAGGAGAGGGCCTCTCTTTGCCCACTCCATTGTGTTTGTTTGTGTGATTGGGTTTCAAGGCTTAGAAACCCGTGGCTCATCCCTTCTGAGTTGTTGTTTTTCCACGTCTGCCTTTGTCCTTTCTTCCCTACTGAGCTCATGAGGGTTAGCATTCAGGTTTACCTACTTTCTGGAGGTTGTTCAGAGCACTGACTTCCTCTTTCCTTACTCCTGACTCCTGGGGGACTAATGGATGTGAGAGAGGGGCTCTGGGTTAGACTGGCTCACTGCAGAGAAGAGGCCCCAAGATCTAAATCTGGGAATTGAGATTTACTGAGAAGCTCGTTTGTGGCCATGGGTCCAGACCCATAGTTTCCAAAATGGCTTTATTTGCCATCATTCTGATATTTTGATTTTCCCATTATCTGACTCCTTGGTTCCAAAGTTGAAGTGCTGATGGTAATGGGAGAGATTAGATGAATTATCACCTCTAAATTCTCAGCAAGTATTAGCAAAAGAAATACTCACTGATTCAGTAAAAGTTTCCCTGTAAGGATCTGATAAGCCACCCTTCCACGGCAAAGCCAGGGCTGCAGAAGACAGTTAGGAATCCATAGAGAAAGTGGTGGATTTTACCAAGTCCCCGTTGGGGTGGATTCTGTACAGACTAATAGATAACTCAATAAGAAAAGCCAAGAAACACTTTGGACCACAGTCTGGAGCAACGTGTTATCTGTAGGTGTCTAATAATAACATTTTCTTCCTGGGGACATACTGCACAGCTTCCTAAATGTCTTGGGAATTATTAAGGGGAGGCATACATATGACATTTAGGAAACATCTATTGAATACATAAATGCTAGCGAGGATTTCTATCTCATAGACTAAATAAGAGATCCAGCACACTTAAAAGACACTTTGAGGAAAAAAGGGCCAAACCAAAATCCTATCGCCTCAATCTAAAAAAATTATACATGGGATTCACATAAGCACTTAGCAGAAATAAGTGAAGGTGGAAGGAAGTACTACTAATAGGAGATCACTGGAAAGCAAGCCATATAAAAATATCCTTGTATATATATAATGTAAATATATACATAAATTATATATAATGTCCCTCTTAACTTGATATCTTCATATGAAATGACACTTCCCTATTAAAGTCTTTTTTCTAAATTGTTTCATCACAATTTTAAACTAAGCCTGAGGAAAATACCCTAGAATGACCCTGGTGAAACTACAAATAAAGGAAAATTCAAAGTATTTCCTTTGTGTTAAATGGAAAATCGTTAGGGTCGAAGATGCCAGGTTGAAAGATGAAAAGAGAAAAAAATCTAATTAGGAAATGCAAAAGCTAAGGTTTTAGCAAATTAGCTCACCCTGATGATTCATCCCAGATGTATTAAGTTCACATTTAACAGCCTCTTCATTGAAGATACTAAATACCATCTGTCTCTTGCCGATCAGTTAATGTAAGTCTTAGAGCCTTAAAGTTCACATTTCCTAATTCTTTTGTTTGGAAATAAATAATCTTTATGTTGCAGTGGGAATATAATTTCTTTTTTTGCCCAGTTGAGAGGAATAAATACAAAAATTCTAAAACGGAGCTCTCAGGTTGTGAAATGTTCTGTGGGTCAAAGAAGCCTGGCTCTGTATACAAGCTGCCTCGCCTGGATCCGTCCCTGGAATTCTTTATAGGATTATGTTAACTTGCGTCTTTAGCCAAATCTCAATTCTTCATTCAAGTTGGGCCCACATACAAAGCTGAAATGGGAAATACCTGTCGGATCTCAACCATGATTCTCAGAAAATGCCTCCAAGGACAGAACAATAGCCCTTCCATTCATTCCTGTCCCCTTTTAACACAGTTTTTCTTTTTTCAGTAGAAAAACGCTATTTGGCTTGTGCAACAATATTTGGCCTTGCACATTTTGGGCTCTTCAAGTAGGAATGGGGAAATAATGAAGACAATCCACCAACAATCTTCTTTATACAAATAGAAGAATCGTAAAAGGGAGAAAAAGCTGTCTGTGCTTTTGAGATCCCAGGGTCCAAACGGTATATCATAAACAAAGACCATCAATTTCATGGGAATAAAGACTAGATCTAATGCCAAGATTTGGTTTCAGTTCCAGCCCAGTCACTAACCCACCAGTGACCATGGGGAAGTGACTTCATCCCCTGGACCCCAGTGTTTCCTTCTTTAAGTGATGGGGTAAACCTGAGATTGTCTAAGGCAATATATAGACTGCATTGATGAAGAATGCTTGGATTAAAAAAAGGATTCATTTTTTTCTTTTTTTTTACAGACCCTCATGTTACTTGGTGAGCTCGGCTGGCAGCCCCAAGAAAAATACTTTGAGACATTTTGTGTTTTATTTTGTTCCAGGCTCTCTGCCCTTAAATTCTTTGCATTCCAGGCCTCCCCAAATTAAGTCTCAACGTCTCTTTTCAATTTCTACTTCCACTTCTTCCCTGCTCCTGGGCTTTTACTTTCCTGCAAATACATCTTGTATTTCTTCCCTTCCTTTGTTCATGCTGTTCTCTCTACTATTCTCACCTTCTCCCTCTGCTTACTAAAATCCTACTTCAACCTGTAATCGTGAATGGATTTTTTCAGTATGTTCTTCCTGCTGTTTCCTGATTATTCTTTCCTAGCAATTTAATGTGTTCATATGTTCCTCCAACCTTGGGCTTCTTAACCCCAGCACAGTTGACATTTGAACCTGATACCTTTTGTTGGGGGATCGGGGGTTGCAGGGAGAGGCCTGTCCTGTGCATTGTTTTGAGTTCAGTAGTGGCATGTCTGGCCTCTACCCACTAGATGCCAGCAGTACCTCCCTCTCCCTAAGCAGTGATGATTGAAACTGTCGCCAGAGATTGCCAAATGTCTCCTGATGGGACAAAATCACCGTTGGTTGAGATTCACTGCTCTAACCCTCTATTCTACCCATAGTATACATGAGTTCAAAGTCAAGCCGTCCTGAGTTTGAAAGCCGGCTCCATCACTTGTTGCTCTGTGACCCTGAGGAAGTCCTTAACCTCTCTGAGCTTTAGTTTCCTTATGAACAATGTGAAGTCAACAGTTTCTGGCTGGCAGAATAATTGTGTGGATATGAGTTTTAGAAGAGATTCAGACATGATTGGGATTGTTTGACGACCTTCGAGAATTTGGTTGCAGTGACCCTTAGGAGTTTTTGAGTGATTACTGCTTCTCAAGGAAGGACTTGAATGCTTAGCAACAACCTCAACAAAATATTTGTGTAGGGACTACTATGTACCTACCAATGCTCTCGGCACACTGTATATATTTTATCAGTTAAAGTAACTCATAACAAAACAGTGGCTGGAGATTGAGGAGTGATTCTGAGATTTTGGTGATTTATATTCAATCAACAGTGGTCACAGCTTCTAGTCACTCAGGCCTGGATTGTTGGGAGTGAGAGGACTGTGACCAAATGCTTATAGAACAGTTTAAATGCTCTACTATTTGTCACCCAAGTTTCACTGCCATGAACCCTTCTCCTACTCCCACGTAAATGGGATGGAATCATATTCTCCTCCACCTCATCAAACTTCTCAGTATATTTTGGCAGAAGGAAGGCCCAGATGGAGAGGGGTGGTGAGCAGTGCCTGAGGAGTAGCAGCTCCCAGGAAGAGCAATCTTGCTGTTGTGATCTTTGAATGATACCTCGGGCTCCATGGCGCAGCTGGGCAGACAGATGTGTGCAGATGGACAGCCGCAGTGATGGAGCTGCAATGTCCAGCAGAAGCAGCAATGGCCCGTGCTTCAGAAGTAGCACTGCCTTACCTGGGTGTCACTGGTGGTCTCTGGGGCAAAGCTGCTGGGGGTCCTGCAACAGGGATAAAGTCTCCAGCAACCTGCGGGGAAAGGCCTTGCAGAAGACACCCTAGAGACTCTCAGCACAATTCAGGAGGCTGGCCAGCAGCAAGAAGTCCTGTATCCACTGAGGCGAACAACAGTGCTGTGGGATGTAAGTTGTTACAAGTATCAGATCCGCAGATATTATGTATATTGAGTCACACCACTTTTGGACTCTAGAAAATTTATAATACATCTAGTATTGTGGGGTTCTTCCTTTTGTTCTTGAGACTGGTGGAGTGATTCCGAAACAGGTGAAACTGCCCACCATCTTCACTTGTTCATAGGGTTAATCTTACTTGAGAGAATTTTGTTCATTATTTCTATTGCCTATCAAGCGCATGGCAAAAACACATATTTAGAAATGTAAAGTTATTTATGCTAAGCAAGGAGGCAAGTGTATACTCTGAGTGCCACTTCACACTGAGCTTTGGTTTGAGTTTCTAACCTTCGAGGCGAAGATGACCTCCAGTGTTGCTGACTGGCTTTGGAAAAAGTTAATGACTTCACCTAATGTCATTAAAATGAATCATCATACTGTCAATAAAGAGAATAATGATTAATGTCATTAAAAGTAACAACATAAAAGGCCAGGCAGATTCAGCCATAGCATCTGAGCATTAACATACCTTTTACCCGGGTAGACCAGGGCAACTTTATTCAAATACACTGATGTGTCATGTGGTTGTTATGAATGCAGTTGAATAGATATTTCTGGCTTTCTGCCTTCTGGGTTCATGGTGGGATTGCATTGCTTGCTCCCCTTCTGATTAGGCAGCTACTAGGTAACTAGTTAGTGTCGGCCAGTGAGTTGTGAGTAAAAGTGATACGTGTTACTTCCATGCTATCATATCTAATTGCTGCTACAAAACCATTCAAAGATCTTTTTGCCTTTGCCAATTATGAACAGATGGGGACTGCTTCTTGAGATCCTTCAGTGAGGGTGATATAGCACAAAACCTACAGCCAAGCCACAAGGGATGTATCGTACAAGTGAGAAATAAATCTTTGTTTTAGGCCGCTGCTATGTGGGAAGACAGGGTTGTTACTGCAGCACACCCTCCCTCATACTGAGTGATGCATGCTAGGACTTAAACCCAGCCACTGCTCTCCTCTCAATGAAAGCCCACAACAGCTCCAAGTTCTGTAAAGCAGAATTCAGAACCTTCTGTTTTCACTCTCGCATCTACTTCTAATTTCCACTGACCACACTGTAGTTGCCTAGATATTTGAGGGTCTGGGAAATTTTCTGTTCTCAGTTTTTATCTACCCTACATATCCACATGTAAGGCTGCATGTGTTTAAAGATGGCAGAGACCCTGGAGCACATTCAGACCACTGGTGTTAGGAACCTTGCATTAGCCCTCCATTTGCATAATGATACCTTGCTAGGACACAGCGACTTCTATTTACCTCACACAGATTATCTCATTCAGCAGGCTGATCGTTTTAATCTGACTGGTTTGGTTTTCATTACAAAGGGAAAGATCACAAAGCCAGTTGGTGTAAAGAGGCAGAATCCTTCCAGCTCTTTTGCTCTCTTGAGATGGTTTCAAGACCGTGCTTAGGTGCAGGGGGCGGAGCAATGAAACCAGTTACTGCAACCCAGGGCCCCAGCGAGGGATCACTATGTTGTAGTATTTGGAAATCACTGGTGATGTATACTCATCCCAAAGCTGACCCCTAACCTCGTCCTTCTAACCAGGTTGGTAGTCCAATCTAATCTCTCATAACAGTCATGAGCAAAATGAAAATATAAATACTTTTGTCCCTAAGGTGAAGAGCTCACTTAAGAGATTCATGATACAAGCTGGGCGCTGTAGCTTACCCTGTAATTCCAGCACTTTGGTAGGCCAAGGTGGGCAGATCACCTGAGGTCAGGAGTTCGAGAACAGCCTGGCCAACGTGGTAAAACCCTGTCTCTACTAAAAATACAAAATAGCTGGGTCTGTTGGTGCCTGCCTGTAATCCCAGCTACTTGAGAGCCTGAGGCAGGAGATTTGCTTGAACCCTGGGAGACAGAGGTTGCAGTGAGCCAAGGTAGTGCCACGGCACTCCAGCCTGGGCAACAGAGCAAGATTCTGTCGGGGGGTGGGGGGAGAGAGAGAGAGAGAGAGAGAGAGAGAGAGAGAGAGAGACAGTCCTGGAAATTGGAATTATTCTGATTTAATGTTTTCCAAACACCGTTCCACATACTGCAAGTGCAATTTCTTCTTTCTTTTTGCATTCTTCCTTGCTTCCTACTTCTGTTCTCCAGTCACTATTCACCTCTTTCCTTTCTGGCTTTGCTTCTTCTCTTCATTTCTGCCATTCATATGAAAGAATATATTTCTGGGCCACAGCATGATTTGAAACATGGAAAGTTGATCCACTTGCCCACGTAGCACAATGTCTCTTTCACAGGATTCTTATCAACAATTATTTGGCCTTTGTTTAAAGTATCCCATGCTCCTAGGTTTCTAAAGGAGCCCATTCTACTTGATATTTTTAGTAGTTACAAAGTTTTCCAGTCTTTAATATTAACAAGTTGAGAAAAGCAAGCTGGCTATTCTGTGTGAGACTCATCTGCCAAGTAACCTCAGTATGTCACTTTCCAGGAGCTAATAGTTCATGCATCCCCCACTCCCAAGTAATGATTCTCTGATTTTTAGAAGCCACAAGGGCCCAATGTCTGAGACCACTCCTAAGGGCTTTAGTATACATTTTGAGTTTTAATAAACTAATAGGAAGTAGGCTCCAGATTGGATGTGGCGTGCAAGGGAGGGCAAGTTTTGAGTCCTAAGAGCGAGACAGTCGGCAGCTGTTCTCTGAAGTTCTCTGCTTCATCTCAGAAAGGGCTTTTGGATAGCCTGTGACCATACACTTCCACCAAATGGTCTGCTCACTGGCCTGCAAACACCCTGGCCTCTCCAGCCTCAATATTTATGCCCTGCTGTTCCCTGTGCCTACAGCTTTCCAGAACTTTTCCTGTCTTATTCATCTGGGCTTCTGCCTTATATTAGGATATTGATATTGTTGCCTTCACTTCCTACTCAACTTCAGCATAGCACTAAATTCTTATCAACGTGAAAGCAAGAACTACATGTGACTTACTTTTAAAAAACCTTCATCCAATCCCTAGCACAGTGCCTTAGGTTCAAAACGGGCTTTCAGGGCAGGGCATGGTATTTCATGCCTATAATCCTGGCACTTTGGGAGGGCAAGGTGAGAAGATTGCTTGAGGCCAGGGGTTTGAGACCAGACTGGGCAACATAGTAAGACCCTGTTTCTACAAAAAATATTTTAAAAATAGCCAGACACCTGTAATTTTATCTGCCTGGGAGGCTGAGAAAGGAGGATTGATTGAGCCCAGGAGTTGGAGGCTGTAGTGAGCTATGACCACACCACTGCACTCCAGCCTGGGTAACAGAGTGAGTCCCTGTCTCTTCAAATAAAAATAAATGGGCTTGCAGTACCAGAAAAAAGGGGCCAGTACAATTTGTGACCTAATTCATTCAAAGGGGAGGTCACTCACAATAGGAATTTCACATGAAAGAAGGAAGCAACCCCTCACATATTGTAACTAAAAACTGTGGCTCAAGAATCAGCCCGGACAGTTTGTCCTTCTAAAGCAGGTATGTTTAGGCAAAGAGAACAAGCTGATCAAAGAGGCAAAAAGGACTGCTGAGGAGTGACGGAGGAGGAAGGTATGTAGGAGCTTCCCTGAAGCTCTTATGTCACTTGTTTGCCAATAAATCGGCTTAAACAACAATAACAACAACAAAAGTAACATGTCCAGGCCTAAATCTGATCCTTCCCCCAGACGGAGTCACATCAGCACGTAGGCTGAGAGGCCCATTCTGTACCCTCTGGTATGACCTTGCAGGACAGGATTAGCAACAAAATCCCAGCTAGAGGAAACAAAGACCATGTGTAAACAGTTCACCTCCACTCCTGAACTACGACATAGTTTAAGAGTGACATTTACCTTCTTCTGCTGGCTCTGGAGCTAGCCAGGGAAAACAGCAGAGCCAGAAAGAGAGGAATGAGAGTTAGCAGGTTACTGGTCTGCAAGATGTCCTCGGGGGGTTTGGGGTTGGTGCAATGGTGAGGGCAGCCAGGGAAGCTCTCAGGCCTATTGTCTTCTGCCAGTGCCCATGCTAATCGCTGAGAAAACTCCCCTGAGCCACATGCAAAGATGAAGTAGATAAAAAATCATCAACATCTCTGCATAAGACAGTTTTGCCACTGAAGATGTTGTCTTTCCACAACTGTCTGGTTTAATATCTCTTTGGTAATGAGGGCTGTTCGGGGAGTGGCAGGACACTTCACCTAATGGTGGGAGGACAGGGTGAGTGTGTGTGTGCCCACCCACCACCCCCAACACATAGGCCCCTAGAGAGCTTCCCCACCTCTCATTCTCCTTCACAGAAAGTTCTAGGCCTGTGAATATCACATTATGCTGTGTTGCTTTGTTGTATCACTGTCTGTAATTACATAATTCACATACGAGTTTCATCTTTTAGTAGTTCAGGATAAGCCTTTTTCTCCCTAAATAGTTGTCAACATCTGGAAGGCTTTACAGCTTTCTCTAGATCTTTTGTGCCCTTTCATGCGTGGCATATGCCACTGTCATGGGTAGAGGGTCATGACAGCTTGCAGTTACGACCCTCTACCTAAGACAGTGGCATATGTTTAACATAAGCACAATATTATTAAGGGCATATGGGGACTACTCAGTGGATATTTGTGAATAGGCTCATTAAGCGACTTTGTTACCTGATATTGATAGAATTCTGTAATTTTCACTACACTACAACATTGAAATGAATCCTAAGAGCTTATAGCCAAATTGGGAGAGAGCGTGCACAGCAGCCCACTTCTCAAGGCATTCCGTGGATGCGTATAAATGGACACGCCGGGCTGTGCTGTTGAGTAGATGCACATGAGTGGCTTGATGGGTTGCCTGGTAACTTTTCTCTTAAGCACTCAACCCATTTGTCTAACACCTAAGTGGGTGGTGAGGCAGGAGAATAGTGTGTGGAGGCAGGGAACCTAAGGCTGTTTCACCCCAACTTCCTAAAACTAACTTGAAAGGAAAATCCAAACTTAGCATGCCTACCAAAAACATCAGAGGCTATTCCCTTAGACATTTTCTGCCCTGTAGATGGGAAATTGGCTGTCCACCACAAATCATACTGATTGCAGGTTGAGTCTTTGTTTGCATGGAAGTATAACTTTGTAACTTCACCCTAGCCTCTGATTGGTTATTTTTTGCAACCAATCAGATGTTTGCACAGGAGTGTGACCTTTGTAACTTCACTTCAGCCTCTGGTTGGCTGCTTTCTGCAACCAATCAGATTGATTGTGGGCTACCACTTCATTTACATAAGGTGATCAGGAAGTGGCCAATGGGAAACTTCTATGGGATATTCGGACCCAAGAAGATTCTGTATCCAGGTCTTTGAGCTGCTGCTCGGGCTTGCTCCCGTACTGTGGAGTGTACTTTCATTTTCAATAAATCTCTGCTTTCATTCTTTTGTTGCTTCATTCTTTCTTTGCTTTGCTGGGCGTTTTGTCCAATTCCTTGTTCAAAATGCCAAGAACCTGGACAACTTGCAGTCACAACCCTCTACCCGTGACAGTGGCATATGTTTAGTATAAGCACGATGTTAATAAGAACTAACATTTATTGAGCACTTACTATGTGCCAGACACATCCCAAGCTCTTTTTGTGTTTAAACTCATTAAATCTTTGCCACAAACCCCGTTGTTATCCCTGTGATAAGAAAGGCTGCTGGGCCACTGACTTCTTGCGAGGTGCAGGCCTGTCTTTGAACCTAGAGAGGCTGGACACTGAGCCCCAGCTTTTAATCCCTAAGCTGTAGAAGAAAAATACATTCGCTCATGTTTATATGTTATCTCTTGATCTGTCTCAAATAGATATGAAAAAAAAAATGCTTTTTAATTTCGTTGTGCTCTCTGACCATAGTGTCAAGCAAGTGTAGGGCTACTGTTGGGGCCCAGCTTGGCATGTGGAGCCGTTGTTCAGCAGCTTGAGAGCATGCTCCGAAAGGAACATACGACCGATTAAAGATAAAATGAGGCTAATGGACTGCTATTGGGAAAAGGTTAGATGTGCTCACAGTGAAAGAGCAGGCATGACCATAATTAATGAAGTAATAATCACCTTTGAGCTTAAATAAGACCTAGTTCTTTGATTACAAGTGCTACCATCTGAAGAGAGCTGGCAGGGCCCTTTGGCCTGTGGTCAGTTATCAGTAAAACTGTTTCATCTTAATGTTGCAGTTATGCTTGATCAATTTATCTGCTATTTCCAAAGAACTTCTGAGGTTTCCTTATTCCTGTCTCTGCTTTCAATTGGTTTTAACCAGAGGCGAGATGCTGATTCAGCTTCTAGTTTGAATTTATTCAGCTGGTGCAAAGATTCTGTGGCAGGGTTGCATTTACGTTTTCATCACTATCTCTTAAACCTGAATAATTTATGGTGTTTGTGCCAGCCCTCCCCCAATCATCACATAAAACCAGAAGGAAGTTCTTGCTTTTATAATCAAACTTATTTTAGATGTGCCTGGGTTTTGTCATGGACTTCTGACACCCTCTCTTTTTCATCAGGGTGAAGTTTACGGGAAAGCATTCTTTTTTTTTTTCCCTCCTTGCTGATTAATTCAGCTTAGTTAGGTTTGTCAGAGATTTATTTGTGTGGACTCCTTGTCAAAACATACGGATTCTGCAACAAATTAACTGGTCATTAAAGAAAAGATTTCTGATTAAGAATCTCTTGTGTACCATGGGGTCTTTCCTGGATAATTTCACTATTAAAATGTGGGAATGATCATCTTGATATAACCAACAAATTACGTTCATGGAAAGAAATGCTTCCCATCATGTCAATAACTGAGATGTTACTGGTTAGATATACACGTGCATGCTCAGGCATACACTGGTGTATCAGGCCTGAATAAAATTATTCCATTCCTTTGTCTGTCAAGAAAAAACAGAAATGAATAAATGCATGTCCATGCACACATACAGCTACTCAAGTCAAGGCATTTTAATGTAGGATATTAGAAATACATGAGTGTTTCCTCAAAGTGGAAAAAAAAACACTTAATTTATTATTTTATGAAAAGATTCACCTTGGGGCCCGTTAAAGAGCTTCTTTTGTATATTTCAAATGGATTTTGAATTACCAAAACCTTAAGATTACTCTGTCTCTTTCAGGGACCTGCTTTAGGGCTAGGCACTTTGGGATTTATGACTCTAGCAGTGGTATTAAAATATTCAACTAAATGTTAGCTGATGTGTTTCCTTCCCCACCCCAGGCCGCAGCTTTCCCAGGGGATCTGAAGCCTGCAGCACATTGGGCTGTAGAGATTTTAACTTCCAAGTTCCAATAGGTTTCCAGATGGAAGATTATAATTCTTTCTGGGAGAGATTAATGAGTAAACAACAATGGTGTCATGGTTAATTTTATGTGTCAACTTGGCTAGATTAGGATGCCTAGTTGTTTGGTCAAACACTAGTGTGGATATGGCTATGAATGTGGGTGTGATTAACATTTAAGTCAGTAGACTTTGAGTAAAGCAGATTCTTTTACTCACATAATGAAGATAATGTGGGTAGGCCTCATCCAATCCGTTGAAGGCCCTAACAACAAAGACTGGGGTTTCTGGAAGAAGAAAATTTTACCTCAAGCCTGCAGTGTAGCTATTCTGCTTGAGTTCCCTGCCTGCTGGTCTGCCCTGTGGAAATCAGAGTTAAGAAGGCCGTATCACCCTTACCTGCATGTTCAACCTGCTGACTTACTCTACAGATTTCAGACTTGCCAACTTGCATGCTTACATGAGCAGTTCCTTAAAATCTCTCTCTCCCTACCTTTTCCCATCCCTCCTTTTGTTCTGTTCATTTGGAGAACCTTGACTAACACAAATGGCAGTCAATCTTCCTGCTCAGCACACCCTGAGAAGTGATACCCCTTGTGCCAGCAAAGAAGTCTGGGGTCTCTCCCCTCCACATACTGTTTTTCCTTTTAATGAAAATGTTTAGTGCATTTTTCTGTTGTCATATCTAAACTGCAGTTTGTAGCAGCTGATTTTCAGTGGGAAATTGCGAGATTTCTGTCATTTCCTAGGACAAATCCTGACAACTCTGAACTGTGTTCCCATACCACCTCTTCTATGAAGCCTTCCCTGAGAATGCTCCCCATCGCTTTCCCAAGACTACATTGGGTTTCTCTCTTCTATGTTCCCATAGTGCCATCTACATGGTACTATGGCAACATAGTCCTTGTCACTGTGTTTAGCATGTTGTATTATAAATGTTTTATGTATATCTTTTGCTGTCACTAATCTGAGCTCTTTAAGGCTGGGATTCGATTTTATGTTTGTATCCTTGGTGGATTGCATAGTATCTGCCTAAAGTAGGTGTACATATATTTTTGCTGGACAAATGAGTGAATGAAAGGACAGTTTTCTATTAATCTTTCTATGTAATCTCTGAAAGATTCTCCCTAAGCTCCTGGGATGGGTTGGAAAGAGCATAGACATTTAAGTCAGACCGAAACGTCGTGAGTCAAGACCAGCCTGGCCAACATGGCAAAACGCCGTCTCTACTTAAAAAAAAAATAGAAAAAATAGCTGGACATGGTGGCACACATCCATAGTCTGAACTGCTCGGGAGGCTGCATCAGGAGAGTCAGTTGAACCCAGGAGGTGGAAGTTGCAGTGAGCTGAGATCATGCCACTGCACTCCAGCCTAGGTGACAGAGCGAGACTCCATCTAAAAAAAAAAAAAAAAGAAAGAAAAAGAAATGTCCTTGTTCCAGTTATCTCACTTTCTTTTTTTGTCGTTGTTTTTACACAGAGTCTCACTCTGTGGCCCAGGGTGGAGTGCTGTGGTATGGTCTCAGCTCACTACAACCTCCACCTCCTGGGTTCAAGTGATTCTCCTGCCTCAGCCTCCCAAGTAGCTGGGATTACAGGCACCTGCCACAACACCCAGCCAATGTTTTGCATTTTTAGTAGAGACGAGGTTTCACCATGTTGGCAAGGCTGGTCTCGAACTCCTGACCTCGTGATCCACCTGCCTCAGCCACCCAGATGTGAGCCATCCTGCCCGGCTGTTACCTCACTTTCTAACCATAAGCAAGTCTTTCAACTTCTTTGGCATTCCTTTTTGATTCTGTAAAATGGAAATGATAAATTTTACCTGCCTTATTGAGTTATGGTAAGGATTAAGTAATGTAATTGATCTGGTATTCCAGGAAATGACAGGTGTTATTTCCTCCCTCTATATCACTAAGGATTTGTTCCGGAACACTTACTTTAAGTTCCCTGAAGTTGAATCTTGAAGACAAACCAGTGGTCTTTAGCTGTTCCCTAAGCTCCTACATCTTCCTTTTCTAGTTAAGAAGAGGGCATGGCCACACTGGGTCCTGACTCAGATCTGGTTCAGAATAATCTCTCACTCCAACTGAAGAAGGGTCCCTGGGGTCTCTCACTCAGGCCACCCAACTGAGTGCCAGCAGTGTCTAATTTTAGAGGCAGAGAAATTATTTTGTTTGTTCTCAGCGAGCCACTAGATTAGTGATTCTCAATGTGGGAATGATTTTGTCGCCCCAGGGGACATTTGGCTATGTCTGGAGATATTTTTGATGCCACAGCTGGGGTGGGTGAAATGCTACTGGTATCTAGTGTGGAGAGTCCAGAGATATTGCTCAATATCCTACAATGCACAGGAGGTCCATCCCTAGACAACAAGGAATTAAGTCTCATCCAAAATGTCAGTAGTTTATCTTCAATACATAAAGGAAGATAAAACAAGTCACAACTATACATAAAAAGAAAATTCCCGAGTAAATTTATTCATCTGCCTTTCTATTTTATTTCCAGACTTGGCCACTACTTTCTTATTCTCACTGTACACCAACATCATTATCTTAAATTAGTAGAGTTGCGTTACTGTAAAGCTAGGTGATATGAAACAAGGAAGCAGCTCTCTTTAGCAAACCTGGCTCTGTAACTTTTAGTCATGTGACTATGGACAAGTAATTTAACCCTTTTGATTCTCAGGTGCTGCATCTATAGGATGGAAATACTAATATTATCTATTTCACAGGAGTCTTGTAAGCATTAACAGAGGTAATAGATGAAAAGGGCTTTTGCAGCTAGTAAAACCTGAATCAACTGTACTAGTTTATATGCCTTGAAGAGCTGCTATATGGGATCAGAAAGAAAAATTAAGTATGGCGACTACTCATGAGGTGAAAAGTACAGCCTGGTCAGGGGGCACTCAGTGATCATCTGGGATGTCATTGTCTGTACTTGCCTTCTATGTCCAGCACAGTGAGGATGCATCATCTCTAGAAAAGGGAGATTTAGTCAGGTGAGAGCCACTTCAGTGCAGTATTATTTTATGGGGTTGAGGAAAGATGTATACCATGGAGAACATAATTCCTGTTTCCATTGCTATCACCAGCCGCACACCCACATTCCTGTATTCTAATGCTACTCAAAAATCCAGAGTGAGAGATTTTCTTAGTAACAGAGTCAACATGGTGGTGTTACGGAAAAAAATTTCATTCAATCAGCAAAAATCACTTGTCAGTTAAACCTCTGGCGCCATGATCATGTCACTGATTGACGCTGAGTAATGTTTCCCTTGGGCTTCTGGATAAGATCTGAGCTGCAGAACAGGGCAGTCATGTAGATGTGCCTAATTGGTCAGAGTGGAAAGCTGTGGGCACTCAATCTGTCCTTGGGTTTAGGCTTGCCCAAAGGCAATTATAGGCAAATTAAAGGCTAATTTTGTAGCTAAATGACATCAGAACTACATACCACTTGTCTGGTAACTATTGACTAATAACACCTACTCTGTATCAAAGCACAAGATGGATAGGATGAACTCTGGAATTTTATATTTGCCAAAGGATTATTATTAATGCTCATCATAATTCACAGTTTGTCATGCCTTTCTTTTTGTTTGAGATATGTAAAAACTGTGGGGTAGTGAAAATAATCAGAAAACATCTAAAGTACTTAAAAGAAAAGGAAACTCTAGAAACAAGTCCCAATGCAGAGCCAAATTACACCTTCCATACTTCATGCAAAAATCCAGTTTACTTTATTTGGACTTCTCAAATAAAACAAAACAAAAAAACGCAAAGAGACTATACAATGGCCAGGCAGATTTGAAAAATACCCAAGTAAAAATAAAAACTACAATGGTCAAAATTAAATACTCAATGTATTTTAGACCCAGATGAAAAGGTTATTATTGGTCTGGAAGATATGTATTAATAAATTACCCAGAATGCAACACAAAGACAGACGGTAAGAAGGCAAGTGTGTTAAGGAATATGAAGACATAATGAGAATATTTAACATACATTCAATAGAATTTCTGAAAGGAGAAGATGGAAAGAATGGAAGAGATTAAATCTTTGAAGAGATAATAAGTAAGAATTTTCCAGAACTGATTAGTGTATTAGTCTCTCTGACACTGGTATAAAGACATACCCAAGACTGCATCATTTATAAAGGAAAGAAACTTAATTGATTCATGGATCAACGTGGCTGGGGGGGCCTCAGGAAACTTACAATCATGATAGAAGGAGAAGCAAACACATCCTTCTTCATGTGGCAGCAGGAAAGATCCAGCTTACTGTCATGAGAACAGGATTGGGGAAACTCCCCCCATGATTCAATTATCTCCACCTGGTATCTTATTAGTTCTGTACCTCTAGAGAACCCTGACTAATACAATTAGCAAACAACATTGATACACAAATGAAACACAAGAAAGACAAATTTAAAACATACATAAATGAGATATATTGTATGGAAAATCTAGAACTCCAAGATAAAATCAGCCAGAGAGAAGACACATTAACCAAAAATATGAGAAAATTCGACTGTTAGACTTCTCACGCAACAATGGAAACCAACACTCAGCACAAAAATATCTCCGAAGAGCTAAGAAAGAAGAAAAAAATGTCAACTTAAAATAATGACCCCATCAATACTGTCTTTCATGAACTAGGCCACAATAAAGGCATTTTATATAAGCAGAAGCAGAATTTGCGACAATAGAACTTCATTTAAACACTTATATAAGAGGTATTGCTGGATGGAGAAAAATATTTTTCAGAGGAAATATCTGAGAAGCAAAAAGGAATAGTGAAAAAAGAAATTGGAAAACATGTAGAGGTATTTAAACAGTTGATTGCCAACCATTCATGCCCATTAGATAGAATCATCTGGGTATGATTCTGATTTAAACAGCCTGGATGTATCCCAAAGATCAATATTTTTAAAAAGCTTCCCAGATAAGTGTAATCTAGCATGAAAATCATCTATATTAATAAACTTTGTCTGAACTGGCAACCAACAGAATGGGAAAAAAGTTTTGCAATCTACCCATCTGACAAAGGGCTAATATCCAGAATCTACAAAGAACTGAAACAGATTTACAAGAAACAAACAAACAAACCCATTCGAAAGTGGGTGAAGAACATCAACAGACACTTTTCAAAAGAAGACATATATGAGGCCAACAAACATATGAAAAAATGCTCATCATCACTGGTCATCAGAGAAATGCAAATCAAAACCACATTGAGATACCATCTCGTGCCAGTTAGAATGGCGATCATTAAAAAATCTGGAAACAACAGATGCTGGAGAGGATGTGGAGAAGTAGGAACACTTTTACACTGTTAGTGGGAGTGTAAATTAGTTCATCCATTGTGGAAGATAGTGTGGCGATTTCTCAAGGTCCTAGAAATAGAAATTCCATTTGACCCAGCAATCCCATTACTGGGTACATATGCAAAGAATTATAAATCATTCTATTATAAAGACACATGCACATGTATGTTCATTGAGGCACTGTTTACAACAGCAAAGACTTGGAAGCAACCCAAATGCCATCGATGATAGACTAGACATGGAAAATGTGGCACATATACACCATGGAATACTATGCAGCCATAAAAAATGATGAGTTCGTGTCCTTTGTAGGAACATGGATGAATCTGGAAACCATCACTCTCAGCAAACTGACACAAGAATGGAAAATTAAACACTACATGTTCCCACTCATAGGCAGGTGTTGAACAATGAGAACACATGGACACAGGGAGGAGAGCATCACACACGGGGGTCTGTGGGGGGACTAAGGGAGGGACAGTCAGGGGTAGGGAGGTTGGGGAGGGAGAACATGGGGAGAAATGCCAAATACAGGTGACAGGGAGATGGAGGCTGCAAATCATGTTGTCATTTATGTACCTATGCAATAATCCTGAATGATCTGCACATGTACCCCAGAACCTAAAGTACAATAAAAAAAATATATATATATAAAATAAAATAAACCTTGTCTGAATTAAAGTATATATAGTATATAAGTAACATATAAATACATATATAATGGTAATAATTACTGATTTATGGGTTTTTAAAAGGACATATCTAAAATAGTGAATATCAAACATATAAGTTGGGGTTATGGAAGTTAAAATATTCACAGACCCTTACTTTGTTCACAAGGATATTTAAAGTATAAATAAGCATTTTAAAGCTAACTAGGCATGGCACATGTTAAAGGTATATTCTTCAAAAAAATTAAATTGGGTTCCAGTTTCCACTGTTGTGTTTCCTCTGCTCCAGGAGCTCCTAGGTGACTTTACAACAGTCCCTGTTATCCTGTGACCTGCAGGTACTGTGAGACCCCTAGGGAGGACCCCGGAACATCCAGAGGCTGGAAAATGTAGAAATAAAGAGTTTTTTCCACCAAGATGGCTGAATAGAAACAACTCCAGTGTGAAGCTCCCAGTGAGAGAGATGCAGAAAGCAAGTGATCTCTGCATCTCCAAATGAGGTACCAGGCTCATTTCAAAGGGACTGGTCATACAGTGGGCATAGCCCAAAGAGGGCAAACTGAGGTGAGGCAGAATGCTGCTCCACCTAGGAAGTGCATATGACCAGAGGATTGGGGGAGTCTCCCCTCCAGCACACCAGTCCACATACTGCACTTCTCCCAAAGCCTCTGCAACCCACAGACCAGGAGGTCTTTGCCAGGTAGAAAAGCACCTGAGTTACCTGCACAGAGTTGAATAGCAGCCCCTGCTGGTGCCGTGGATTGTCAGCACAGATCTAGGCAGACACATTGGCTAGCTGGGAGAGCCTGTGGGAGGGAGCTACTTACCCCCCAGAGAGAGGGGATGCTTAATGCAGGGAGACAGGTGATCGGCTAGGTGGGTCCCTTCCCCCACAAAGCCCAGCAGGCTGAAGCCCTCTCGCTTGAGTGCTTTGCAGCCAGCACTTCAGCTCAAGCTTGATCTGAAAGCGGGAAAGGGCATCAGCCATTACAGAGGTGGTCCTAATCTCCCTATGTAAACAAAAGACACAGGAAGCCACTCAGCAGCCAAACTGAGTCCCTAGTGGCACAGCAGTGCCTCTACAGGCAGACAAAGGACAGATTGCATCATCAAGTGGCTCCCTGAAATCAAAGCTACATAAATCCATGAAGATGGGAAGAAACCAGTGCAAAACGGATGAAACCATCAAAGACCAGAAGGCCTTTCCTCCTCCAAGGGATCAAAACTCCTCATCAGCAAGGGAATAGAATGGGATGGAGAATGAGTTTGATGAATTGACAGAAGCAGTCTTCAGAGGGTGGGTAATAACAAACTTCTCTGAGCTAAAGGAACATTTCTAACCCAACGCAAAGAAACAAAAAACCTTGAAAAAAGGTTAGACGAAATGCTAACTAGAAGAACTGGCTTTGAGAAGAACATAAACAACTTGATGGAGCTGAGAAACACAGCACGAGAACTTTGCAAAACATATACAAGTTTCAATAGCTGAATTGATCAAGCAGAAGAAAGGATATCAGAGATTGAAGATCAACTCAATGAAATAAAACGAGAAGGCAAGATTAGAGAAAAGAATGAAAAGAAATGAACAAAGCCTCTAAGAAATATGGGGTTATGTAAAAAGACCCATGCTTGATTGGTGTATCTGAATGTGGCAGGGAGGATGAATCTAAGCTGGAAAACATTATCCAGGATATTATCCAGGAGAACTTCCCCAACCTAGCAAGGCAGGCCAACATCGAAATCCAGGAAATACAGAGAACACCACAAAGATATTCCTCAAGAAGAGCAACCCCAAGGCACAAAATCATCAGATTCACCAGGGTTGAAATGAAGGAAAAAATGCTAAAGGCAGCCAGAGAGAAAAGTCAGGTACCCAAAAAGGGAAGCCCATCAGACTCACAGTGGATCTCTTGGAAGAAACACTAAAAGCCAGAAGAGAGTTGGGGCCAATATTCAACATCCTTAAAGAAAAGATCTTTCAATGCAGAATCTCATATCCAGCCAAACAAAGCTTCATAAGTGAAGGAGAACTAAAATCCTTTACAGACAAGCAATTGCTAAGAGACTTCATCACCACCAGACCTCCCTTACAAGAGCCCCTGAAAGAAACACTAAGCATAGAAGGGAACAAGTACCAGTCACTGCAAAAGCAAACCAGTGGGCAAAGACCAAAAATGCAATTAAAAAAATGAGTCAACTAATGGGAAAGACAAACAGCCAGTGACAAAATGGCAGGATCAAATTCACACATAACAATATTAACAGTAAATATAAATGGCCTAAATGCACCAATCAAAAGGCACAGACTGGCAAACTGACAAAAGTCAAGACCCATTGGTGTGCTGTATTCAGGAGACCCATCTCACATGCAAAGACACACATAGACTCAAAATAAAGGGGTGGAAGAAGATTTACCAAGCAAATGGAGAGAGAAAAAAAAGCAGGGGTTGCAATCCTATTCTCTGATATAACGGACTTCAAACTAACAAAGATCAAAAGAGACAAAGAAGGGGCATTACATAATGGTAAAAGGATCAATCCAACAAGAAGAGCTAACGATCCTAAATATATATGCACCCAATACAGGAGCACCCAGACACATAAAGCAAGTTCTTAATGACCTACAAAGGGACTTAGACTCCCACATAATAATAGTGGGAGATTTTAACACTCCACTGTCAATATTAGATCAATGAGACAGAAAATCAACAAGGATATCCAGAACTTGAATGCAGATCTGGGTGAAGTGGACCTAATAGACATCTACAGAAATCTCCACCCCAAATCCACAGAATATACATTCTTCTTAGCACCATATCACACTTACTCTAAATCCTACCACATAATTGGAAATAAATCATTCCTCAGGAAATGCAAAATAACGAAAATCATAATGAACCGTGTATCAGACCACAATGCAATCAAATTAGAACTCAGGATTAAGAAACTCAGTGAAAACCACACAATTACATGAAAATTAAACAACTTGCTTCTGAATGTCTACTGGATAAACAGTGAAATGAAGGCAAAAATAAAGATGTTCTTCAAAACCAGTAAGAACAAAGACACAATATACCAGGATTTCTGGGACACATTTAAAGCAGTGTCTAGAGAGAAATTTGTAGCAATAAATACCCACATGAAAAGCGAGGAAAGATCTAAAGTCTACACCCTATTGTCAAAATTGAAAGAGCTAGCGGAGAAAGATCAAAAACACTCAAAAGCTAGCAGAAGACAAGAAATAACTAAGATCAGAGCAGAACTGAAGGAGACAGAGACACAAAAAACCCTTCAAAAAATCAATAAAACCAAGAGCTGGTTTTTTGAAAAAGTCAACAAAATAGACAGTCTGCTAGCCAGACTAATAAAAAAGAGAAGAGAGAAGAATTGAATAGATGCAATAAAAATGATAAAGGTGATATCACCACCAAAGCCACAGAAATACAAACCACCATCAGAAATTACTACAAACAACTGTATGCACATAAACCAGCAAATCTGGAAGAAATGGATAAATTCCTGGACACTTACACTCTCCCAGACTAAGCCAGGAAGAAGTTGAATTCCTGAATAGACCAATAACAAGATCTGAATTTGAGGCAGCAATTAATAGCCTACCAACCAAAAAAAGCCCAGGTCCAGATGGGTTTACAGCCAAATTCTACCAGACATACAAAGAGGAGCTGGTACATTCCTTCTGAAACTATTCCAAACCATACAAAAAGAAGGAATCCTTCCCAAATCATTTTATGAGACCAACATCATCCTTATACCAAAACCCATCAGAGACTCAACAAAAAAAGAAATCTTCAGGCCAATATACATGATGAACATCGATGTACAAATCTTCAATAAAATACTGGCAAACAGATTGCAACAGCACATCAAAAAGCTTATCTATCGTGATCAAGTAGGTTTCATCTCGGGGATGCAAGGCTGGTTCAACATAAGCAAGTCTATAAACATAATCCATCACATAAACAGAGCCAAAGACAAAAAACCACATGATCATCTCAATTGATGCAAAGAAGGCCTTCAACAAAATTCAACAGTGCTTTATGCTAAAAACTCTCAATAAACTAGGTATTGATGGAACGTATCTGAAAATAATAAAAGCTATTTATGACAAACCCGCAGCCAGTATCTGGGCAAAAACTGGAAGCATTCCCTTTGACAACTGGCACTAGACAAGGATGCCCTCTCTCACCATTCCTATTGGAAGTTCTAGCCAGAGCAATCAGGCAAGAAAAAGAAATAAAGGGTATTCAATTAGGAAAAGAGGAAGTCAAATTATCTCTATTTGCAGACAACATGATTGTATATTTAGAAGACCCCATTGTCTCAGCCCAAAATCTCCTTAAGCTGATAAGCAACTTCATCAAAGTCTCAGAATACAAAATCAATGTGCAGAAATCACAAGCTGAATCGCCTGATCCTGGGAGGTCAGGGCTGCAGTAAGCTGTAATTGCACACTGGACTCCAGCTTGGCTGACAGAACAAACCTCTGTCTCCAATAAATGAATAAATAAATAGGACAAAGACGTTCAATACTAGAGTTTTTAAAATGTGCAATGATATTCTTTTCGAGAAACTCATCAGAAACATAAGGACATGAAATGCCTGTAAATGAAAGAATGAAAAATGAAATAATGAAAAAAAGACATAGCAGAAAAACTAATAACCAAAAGAAAATTTTGGTATATATCCAAAATAAAAGTAATTATCAATAATAAAAAGATTTACTACATAACAATAAAAGGATTGATTTCATCCATAAGATTTAACAATTATAATCTTATATTTAATAAATTGTGCTTAAAACAAATCAAATTGATACAAATGTGTCATCATGGATACTTTAATTCGTATTTCTCAATTATTAATTGGTCAAGAAATAAAATAATATTAATAAATAATTACTTGTATTTTGAATGTATACCTAAGTTTTCTTTTGGTTATTAGTTTTTCTGCTATATCTTTTTCCATTTTTTCATTTTTCTTTCTTTTAATTTCAGACATTTCATATCTTTATGTTTCTGATGTGTTTCTTATAAAGAGTATTATTGTACATTCTTGAAACTCTAGTAATGAAAGTCTTTGTCTTTTTTATGATGTTATCATAACAATAAATATAGAATATTAAAACTACAAGATTGATTTAATGGACATTACAGAAGACTATATCCAAAAAGTAATAATAAACATTCATTTGAAGCACATGTGAAAAATTTGTGAAAACGGACCATATTCCAGGCCATATAAGAAGCCTCAACAAATACTTAGCATGTAGATATCTATAATGCATGTTCTCGAATCTAAGTACAATTAAGATAGAAATGATTGGGGCTGGGCATGGTGGCTCACACCTGTAATCCCAGCACTTTGGGAGGCTGAGGTGGGTGGATCACGTGGGGTCAGGAGTTTGAGACCAGCCTGGCCAACATGGAAACCCCATATAAGTCAGGAGGGAATCATTGTACTAAAAATACAAGAAAAAGTTAGCTAGGCACGGTGACAGATGCCCGTAATCTCAGCTACTCGGGAGGCTGAGGCAGGAGAATTGCTTGAGCCCAGGAGGTAGAGGTTGCAATGAGCTGAGATTGTGCCAGCCTGGGCAACAGAGGGAGACCCTGTCTCAAAAAAAATAAAAATTAAAAAAAAAGATAGAAATGATTAACAAAAAGATAATTAAAATACATGCATATATTTATTAATTTTAAAAAGTTTCAAAATAACTTATCCATCAAAAAAGAGTGATAGTATTAAAAATTCTTACGACTAAATTGTAAGAAAGCAGGCAAGTGTGTTAAGGAATATGAAGACATAATGAGACTATCTAACATATATTCAATAAGATTTCTGAAAGGAGAAGATGGAGAGAATGTAGAATGAATATACTAAATATACAACTTTTAGCACCAAGTGAAAACAGTGGTAAGAAGAAAAATTATAACATTATAATTATATTAGGAGCAAAGGTATAAAGTTACCTTAGGAAAGTTATATTAGGAAAAGAGATATAAAGTTTTAGTAACTTAAGCAACTGAAGTATAAAGAACTAAAAATCCAAATCAAGACATTATTAAATAAAACAGAGTAAATCTCAGGTAGTAGAAGAAAGAAAATAATGAATATCAGAGTAAAATTAATGAAACAAAAACTAATAACACAAATAAATAAACCAACAAAGTACAACTTCTCTTTTATTAATTTTTTCAGAGAAACAACTTCTGCCAAGATTGAGAATGAAAGAAATGGCAGAAATAAAAATATTGGAAATGAAAAAGGAACATAACTATAGACATAGCGGAGGTATAAACAAAAAAAGATAAGGGCATGAAAAATACATTTGGAAACTTAGATGAATTTAAAAATTTCCTCAAAACAGTTTATTACAATTGACTCAAGAAGAAATAGAAAGCCTGAACATTTCTATAAAAATTTTAAAAATGCAATCCATTGTTAACAATAATCCTGGGAAGAAAACATAAGCCGAAGTTATTTTCTAAGCAAGTTTTGCAGGCATGATTTACAATAATCCTCAGTGAGTATGGTGTGCACCCTGCCTAATCAGAACAGATGTGAATTTTAAACAGTTTGTACAGGTAGGCTGATGTGTACTGAGTATCAGTTCCAGGGTTTCAAAACTTCCAAGAAAATGGTCTCTTGTAAGGATTATAAAAAGAGAAGATTTCCCTTAGTTCACTCTATAATCTTGATTCCAAAATCAGATTAGACACAAGAAAAAGAAAAAATTACAAATCAACCATACAAGCATAGATGTATTTTGAAATACATCTAACTTTGAAAAAAGGTTAGACGAAATGTTAACAAGAATACACAATTTAAGAGAGGAATATAAGTGAATTAATGGAGCTGAAAAACACAACACGAGAGCTTCGCGAAGTATGCACAAGTTTTAACAGCCAAATTGATCAAGCAGAAGAAAAGATATCAGAGAT
>NW_016107404.1:715852-717802 GCF_001604975.1 Cebus imitator
AAAAAAAAAAGAAAAAAAAAGCATAGATGTAAAATTGCCTACACAAAACATTAACAAAATAAAGTGAATGGCATATAAACTATGGTATAGTATAATAACATTGAGTTTACTTCAAAAAACAAGTATTTTCACACTAGAAATTTAGAAATCTAATTCATCACATGAACTGAACGTAAGAAAATTGTATATAACCATCTCGATAGAGGCCAAAGAGCATTTGATAACATTAACACATATTTCATCCATTTAAATATGATTATGCATGTACATATCTTATATATACACTTATGTATACATGTACAATTATGCAAATATCATTAAATTTATAAGTACATTTTAGGTTTATATAATGTTATATATAATATATACTTAAATACATACAGCTAAGATATAAATTATACACACATGTATATAAATATACATTATACATATATATGGGCATAGCTATGTATCATTTTATCTGTATATAATATATACATGTAAGAATATATGGCAGGGCAAGTTCAGTTACTGTATGCTTTTATTTGGGGAGTGTCTTGGCTATTCCTGGCATTTTGTTCTTCCACATAAATTTTAGAATAAACTTGATAATTTTTTCAAAAAATCATTTAGGACTCTTCTATGAGAATTATACTAAACATGTAAATCTCTTCGGGAAAAAATTACATCCTTATGATATTTAGGTTCTTTATTCATTTAGATTGTTTTTCAGTTAAAAAATTTAAAACATAAAGTTTCCTGTCCTTAAGATATGGAAGAAACTTTGTTTGTTTGTTTGTTTGTTTCTGGTAAGAGACAGGGTCTCAATCTGTCACCCAGACCGAAGTGCAGTGGTGCAATGATAGCTCATTGCAGCCTTGAGCTCCTGGGCTCAAACAATCCTCCCACCTCAGTCTCCCAAAGTAAGAATTTCTTAAATAAGACATAGAAAGGCTAATCAGAAAAAAATTATGGATAACTTGACTATAATAAAAATAAAATGTCTCTTTATTAAAAGATATAAAGAAAGTGAAAAGCCAGCCATATATTATGAGAAGCTATTTTATTGATACAAGAACTAACAAAATTTTAACCATTGAATATATGAAGAACTTCTACAAATATATGAAAGAAAATGTAAACAATAGAGAAATGAGCCAGGATCTCACAGAAGAGAAAATACAAATGGAAAATAAGCATATAAAATGTTTAGACTTACTAATATTCAACAAATACAAATTAAGATAAAATACCCTTTTATAGCTTCTAAGTTGGCCATATGAAGAAGTCTTGTTGGCGAGAAAAAAGGTTAAAGGAACTTATAAGTTGCTGGTAAGAGTCTGCTTTGGAAAACAGTTTGTCATTCCTTGAAAAGCTGAATATTTGTATACCCTAAGACTCAGTGATCTCACTTTTAGGTGCATAACCCAGGAAAAATTTCTTGCATATGTGTTAGATGCATAATACTGTTCACAGCAGCATTATTCATGGCAGTAAAAAATGAAAAGAACTTAAATGCACATTGTTTAAAAATGTCTACATATTTGTGTCACATTTGCACAGTGGAATTGTGTGAGTGGAAATGATTGATCTACAACTATGAGAAGAAGCAGAGGTTCACCCCAGATGCTTGCTGGCAAATTACAGTTGTTCTTTGACCACATTAGGAGCAGACCCAACAGCTCAGACCTCCATTACCATCAGCATTGCCTGGCACCCATCAGACCTGCTCTGAATGAAGGGCTGCCAACATGTCTACCAATTGTCATTGGGTATTTTTAATGTCCAACACTGAGCTTCCAGTGACTGCTTTTGTTTGTGCTCTGGTCCCTAGGTAGGCTTTGGGTAGAATCTCCTGACCTACTTTTTCATCAGTCCTGTTGCTTGTAGTGTACAAGGGTTTCCTTTCTTTCTTTCCTTCCCTCCCTCCCTCCCTTCCTTCCTTCCTTCTTTCTTTCTTTTTTTTTTTTT
>NW_016107404.1:717863-735733 GCF_001604975.1 Cebus imitator
GCACGGTGTGCTTTGGAACCCTGTTTTGCACCATTTTTGCTTGCTTGCTTGCTTTGCATTGCTTTGCTTTGCTTTGCTTTCTTCCCCTCCCTCCCTTCCTTCCTTCCCTTCCCTCTCTCTCTCTGTCTCTCTCTCTTTCCTTTTTTGAGCTGGAGTTTCACTCTTGTTGCCCAGGCTGGAGAGCAATGGCACGATCTCAGCTCACCGCAACCTCCGCCTCCCAGGTTCAAGTGAGTCTCCTTCCTCAGCCTCCCAAGTAGCTGGGATTACAGGCATGTGCCACCACGCCTGGCTAATTTTGTATTTTTAGTAGAGATGGGGTTTCTCCATGTTGGTCAAGCTGGTCTCAAACTCCCGGCCTCAGGTGATCTGCTCGACTTGGCCTCCCAAAGTGTTAGGATTACAGGCATGACCCACCGCTCCCAGCCAGTGTACAAGGGTTTTCAAATGCCTGTGTTATATTACTGCAGAAATGTACTGCCTTGATGCAGATCATTATATCATTGCAGAAATGTACTTCCAGCAGTAGGCACTGATGCTTGCAGGACCTTGGAGGCTTTGCCTCGGTGCCCCATCAACCTTTGGTTTTCCTGTACTTGAAATCATGATGCCAACTCATGGTCCACATCTGTTACAGCATGTCTGCCACACTTGTACCCATCCACTGAGCCTGATGGTCAGAGGACTTCATTTTCCTAATTTCATCACCTTCTCACCTGTTTCAGGCTTTCCCACCCCTTCTTTACTAATGGAGTTATCGGTGTTGCTCTAGAAACGCCATTGTGCCTGCGTGTCTGGGATTGTTGCCGTGTTTGCTTTGTGGGGAGAGGCTGAAAAGCCCAGTACAACTATGCAGCTTGACACTGCCAGTTTCCCCCCAGATCTGTTAATGCACCCTGGAGCTGAAAGTCAGAGGCCATAATTGCTCCACACTGAGTGGATAAACAAACCATAAATAACTTTGCGGGCACATTGTAAATGTGGGGCCGACCTGTCTCTTCTAGCCTGTCTGTCTCTACAAGCTAAAGGAGTAATGTGAGTGAGGGTGCCTTTTTACCAGGGGCTTTAGGCAATATGAAGGGACAAAAACTAAAGCCAGAAGCTCCTCTTATGGGTGGAGTAGAGCAGCTGGGCTTTATCTTTGCCCAAGTCAGAACAAGAAGAAAGGGGTTGGTGTAATTGAAGGAGGGAAAAGTTACAGAATTGAACAAACCAGGACTGGATTCTAAGGGGGATGAGGGTCTCACTTTCTGCAAACACTTTAAAAATAAATCTTCTTGCCAACGTGTGTGTGTGTTTGTATATAAGAGCATATATGTGTGTGCATGGATATATGTTCACACACCCCCTCACCCCCCACCATACACACGCCTGTATGACTAGGAGACTTTTATCCTCATCTGTTAAAAGAAAATTATGGGCAACCAAGTCTGGTTAAGGCCATAACATACTGAAATTGGCCTGAATATGTATACTTTTCAGTCCACAAAGTTTATAAATTTTTTATATGAAATGCCTTTAGAAAGCAAGTGTGCTGTGCATATTCTGAAGTTTGCTGTAGTCCCCACCACTCCCTAATGTCACACCTCACAATGTCTGTTACCTCCCTGAGATCGACAGCAGGATTTCTCAACCCAGTGCTGATGATTCGTTGTAGTGCTGCTTGTTCTGTGCATTGCAGGGTGTTTAGCCACACCCCTGGTTTCTATCCACAAGATTCCAGTAGCATCCCCATTTACTACCCATGGCTAGAAGTTTTCTGACAACCAGAGAGGTAAAGCAATTTCCTCAAAGTCTTGTACTGGGAATAGTTCTATGATTTCATACTCCTGGCATAGTGCCCTTTCTTCTATAGTATGGATAGTAAATCCCACATCACCTATTTTCCCATTACATAAATAATCCCCTGAGCTGCCTAGATAGCATTTATAAGAGGCAGGACTTGCCATTTTCAACATATAGTTTGTGATAAAATGGGCAGCTATATAATTCTGAGGTGATGACCCCATCTCTAAAGTCAGATTTCTAACCTAGTGAGAGAAATAGTGGTACCCAAGATCAAGCCTATCTACACTTATATGGCCAGAGGATAGTTGAGGCTGGCATTATCTGATTGGTTGGTGCTTATGACTAGTGGTGAAATACTTTGAATATCACTCTGCCTGTCTTGTTGGGTTTTTGCGATGATTAAGTAAGACAGTTCAATCATGCGTGGCATATTGTAAACTCTCAACAGCTGTGAGCTATTGTTCTTATTGCCCCAATTCATAATCAGGTAAAATAAGGAAGCCCTACCTACTGCTTTGATCTTATGTGGCACCCCACTCCCCTCCCCTTCCTGTCCCAGCTACAGTGGACATTCTTGTTTCTCTACATTGGCAATTTGGGTCAATTTTTCCTCAGGGCCTTTGCACTTCCTGTACCTTCTGCCTAGAGTGCTCTTACACCAGACTTTTATTTTGCTCCTCCTCATTATGCAGATTTCTGTTCCAATATCACTTTCAGCGAGTCCTTTCCTGACCTTCCTCTATAAAAGACTAGCTGCCTACCCAATGCTGCATACCTTTGTGCTATCTGGACTAATATTTATTATTATTATTATTATTATTATTATGTGTCTTCCCTCTTCTTCACAAAAGAAGAAGTTTGTCTTGTTTGTACTATAACTCTATCATTCTTACATGTCATGGTAGTAGCAGAGAGCCTAGCATACAGCTCAAGTGCTCAGAAAATGCTTGTGCAAGGAATACATTAGGCATAAACCCTGGTTGTGACTCCAAGTTCAGGGCTCTTTCACTCCATTAGATATAAGCCTTTCTAGAAGAAGATGAATAAGATTCATTAACTGAATCATTCATTCATCGATTCATTGATTAATTCTTTAATTTGTTCATTGATTCATTAATCTATTCATTCACTTATTCATTCATTAGTTTAGCAAACATATACAAGGCACCCTGTTGGGAATCTACCTACTCGATACAGAGAAACTCAAATGAGCAAATTTCAGTTTCTATTAATATTCTTCATTATCAGATGCAAGCAAGTAGGAAAAATAGAGGCTCTTACCTATAAAGAATGAAAACACGTTTTTCACATTAGCATTTTCCCAAAGTCTCTAGAGCCCATTGCCATAGAAAATTTTACACAGAGCCTGTACTATGTACCAGGTGCCACTGAGGCACCATAGATTCTGCAATGGATATGGCCTGGTTCCTAGACCCAGGTTGGTTTTGCATCTCACTGTCTTTCATGTTCTGTTCCTACTGCCTTATTACATTTCTCATTACCTCTGCCCTGGACTGTGGCAGAGCTTTATATTAGAAAGCACACACACTTGCCCGTTGTTGGTCAAGACAATTCAACTGCTGGCAGGCCTCTGGGATACAGCTTGTTGTGTTATTTTCTATTTAACTACCACCAATTCATTCTAATTCTTAGGACTATCCTCTTTTTCAAGGCTATCTGTGGGCCAGGACACCACCTGCTCAATTTTTCTCTGCTGTGCCTTTTTAAAAGCATATACACCCTTTTCATTGTAAGAATTTTACATCTAAACATTATGTGTAAATAAACAGGAATAATGTAAGTAATGAACGTAAGGAATCCTCTGTGTCAGAATCTGTGGATGCTGATACACTTTTCTTAGGTGATGCTTTCAAGGTCCTTTGTTTGAGAAGTCAATCTGGTTGGCTTTCTCTACTTGGTGCTAAACAGAGGAGTCTTAATTTTGGATTGGCAGATGGCGGTTTTTGTTGGATTCTTAGCCACTCTTAGAGCTCACATCCCAATGAACTCTCCATGTAAAGCCTCTGGAGCTGTGCTATGATTTTGGTTTAAGAGGAAAGGGCTATTCCCCTTTACCTCCAGAAATTCTCCCCCTATAGTTTGTGCTGCCATTCATCAACTTTACAGATACTTCCATCAGCTTCTCAGCTCCAACTTCTGAAAGTGCACCTCGTCTCTCCTGATTATCTCGATTGACCCCTCTGCCTGCTCAGGAGACTCAAATGTTGAAGGATAATTTTGACCAAGGTTTAAATGAGTGTGTGTGGAAAAAGAGAGCTCAGTGAAGCATCCAGGCCTTGCACACAAAAGAAATGTTACCCGTCTAGGGCTTTAAACAACAGAATGTCTTGATGCCTGAGTGGAAATTCAACATCAGAGCAAACCCCATTATAGAAACTCAATTTGCCATCTAAAGAGATGACCACCTTTCCCTTTACTAGAGATTTGAGAGCCAGTCCTTGTTGCTTTACCACTGTTCTCTGTGCAGCATGCACAGTTTATCAAGTAAGCCAGATTCTTGGCTTCCGGAGTGCCTGAGAATATAAGTGGTGAAGAAGTTTGCTGGCTCTCAGTGGCCACTCCAGTGTCATCGTATTGCTCCAATATCTCTAAACCTTGGTGCTGTTCCAATCTGGTCTTTTGTAGAGGGAATTGATTGATGCTCAGTGAAAATGCTGAAAGTCCTTCATTTTCCTGAGACTGTAAAAGGAACCCATGACAGGGAACTACCCAGATCTTCTGCTTTTGTTCCGGCCTGCTCATGCACAGTCTCCACTCCCTAGACATTTACTGGGGTTCTTGTTGGAATTCATTCCTGTGTTCATCTGTCAGTCACTACTTAGCCCCAGTCCTATTTTCTCTTTCCTGCTCTAGTTCTCCTGATTAGTGTCTTCAGCTTCCAAAGTCATGCAGGAGAATCTTAACCATGCCATCAGTAAGGTTAACCTCCATTTTAACACCAGTACTTATGCCATGGGGAACATCATCTTAAGGTGTTAGTTAAGAGTCATGCTATGGCCTGAGTCAAGGTAATGCAATGAGATACTTTCCAGTGCTCTGTCACACATTTCCACCTAAACAGCATTCACAGAGCCCTTTATGATGGCAGCTTCCTTCGATTTTGCCTCTAACCCCTCTAGCCATGGTCCATGAGGCCAGGTAGGATACTAGACACCGTTTCTTTTTCTTCATCAGCATCCAATGTTCACAAATACTTACTCAGCCCCTTTCAAATAAAAACAGAAGCCCTCATGAATGTCAATTCCAGCCACACCCACACATGTCCAAATTTTCCTTAAGCACAGCCAATATCATCTGGACTGTACTAGGAAAAAGAACACAAGTCTTTACCTTTATGGGATGACAGAACAGAACTGATAAGGGTTGTCACCATCTGTCCAGGTGGGATTGACTTTGTTTGCTGCCCCACCATAGCTATGGTCTTTTGCTCTTTGGTTCCTGGCCCGTCATCTTGGTTTCTTGAGATTTTGCATCAATTCACAGCCTAAGCCCATAAGGAATTAAATGTAGGTCTTGTGTGATTTAGCCCTCACAACACAGACTAGGCAGGTAGGCATCTACACAACTCTCTCTCCTTGAGGCTTGGCTTTGTTCTGTTGTTTGTCTACCAGGGATTCCCAACCCCAGGCCACTGACCAGTGCCAGTTAGGAACCAGGCTGCACAGCAGGCAGTAAGCACTGGGCAAGCCAGCAAAGACTTGTCTGTATTGACAGCCACTCCCCATCGCTCTCATTACTACCTGAGCTCCATCTCCTGTCATTTCAGTGGAGGCATTAGATTCTCATAGGAGCTTGAACCGTATTGCGAACTGCACATGTGAAGGATCTGGGTTGTGCACTCCTTACGAGAATCTAATGCCTGATGATCTGTCACTATCTCCCATCACCCCTGGATGGGACTATCTAGTTGCAGGGAAAGAAGCTCAGGGCTCCCACTGATTTTACATTATGGCAAGTTGTATAATTATTTAATTATATGTTACAGTGTAAGAGTATTAGAAAAAAAGTGCACAATAAATGTAATGCACTTGAATCATCCGAAAACCATCTCCTTCCTGGTACATGGAAAAATTATCTTCCAGGAAACCAGTCCCTGGTCCCAAAAAGGTTGGGGACTGCTGAATCTACCACTCAGCATTGAGGCAACTAAAGAGGCCAAATGACCTGCTGGCTAACAGGGGATAGTCAAAGAAGAGGGGTCTGTGCAGGACTCTCAGAAGGCCTCTCTCCATGAGAAAGTACATGGTGCCCATATGTACACAATGTTCTTTACTTAAATTCTACCTTCCCTTTCAGACCCAATTAGATGTCATTTTTTCCCCTCATGGCCTGCCTCCCTTCTCCTCTCACATTTGTCCTAATATTGTGGATTTGCATTCTTTCTCCACAGTGTTCTCATATCTCTTCATGACCCCATGAAGTCCATCGAGGCACCTTGCACTGTTCACATGTCACCTCTAGTAAGATCCACATTTCTTGAGTTTAAGCATGGAGTCCTTTCACCACTGACCTCCTGCCTTGTTCTGTGCCTTCTCCTGATAGAGGCCCCATCATGCTACCATTCAGTTCCATTTTACAATTTTGTTAGAGAGGACAATTCCTTGAAGCAAACATGATAAATTACTCGTATAAGTGTGTTTCACATCATTTTAATTAAACTCCATTACACCCCAATTCATAAATAAAAAAAGCAAAAGGGGATCCACTATTTATTATTTTCCAAAGAAAATGCAATTCTTTTTGTTAAAATTTTGAATAGATTACCAACTTTTTTCTTTTTATCACAAAAATCTAATTTGAAGGAATGATTCCCCATTCCTTTCCATACAAGTCAGGATTTCAGTTATAGTCAGGACCTTAGAATTATCCTAATCTGAACTTTTCTTACATCCCATCCTGTAGCTAGAAATATGATTTTCAAAAAAAATATGAAGACTTCAGGGTTTTTGGTGGTGAAAAGATTGGAAGTGGTACTGTGGGTCTTGTGAGATATGACATCACAGTACTAATTGCTTGATTATATGAAGTGTCCTTAGTGAAGTACACAGGATGAGCTATGTCTGGCTCAAACTAGGGCTGAAAATATATTCAAATATTGAGTAGTCTTCATTTTTGCATTTATTTATTGTTCTACTATTCAAAAAATGATTTATGGCAAGAGATCGAATTTGGGTTTCGTTTGCTAGTTAAAAACCTATGAGTTTATTTAACCCACAAATTCAATATGATCCAAAAGTAAATCATCTCATGGTAACTGCCGCAGGAAGGACAAAGTCATCTCCGGGCACAGCACCTTAGAAGGGCAAACAGGGACGGAACAGAGAGGACGATGACTAAGACAATGGAGGGTTTAGAACTTTTATCGTATGAGGAAACCTTGAAGAGCCAGGAGTCTGATATGAGCCTTGAGAAAAGTGAAGAATAGAGATGGGTCTGAGAAATCCTCACTAGCAGAAATGCCTATTGTAAGAGCTTTCACAAGCACCAGGCTGCACTGCTGTCTAAGGCTGAACCAGGACAGAAGCACAAAAGCTACAGTGAGGCAAATTCTAATGCAATAAAAGAAAAGCTTCTAAACAAGGTTTTCAAATGGAGCCACACGGCTATCTTGTGAGGCAGCATGCTCCTCTCCACCAGCAAGACTCAGATGGGGGCTCTGCGGCCACCTGCAGAGATGTCCTGCAGAGTTTGTCCTTTCTGCTCCTCCGGGGCATGGGCCAGGACATGAGTGAAGCTTGGGACTAAGCCAGCCCGAGTGGCACATGCTCCTAGGATAGCAGCCCTAAGAGGTTCTGTGCCAAGAAAAGGGACACCAGCAGTAAAACATAGAGTGATGCTGAAGGGCCCAGACACAGGTGTTTCATGAATAGGTTACCAAATGGAAAGAGCAGAACAGACAGAAAGTAGGATGAATACAGTAGGGGTAGATGGAAAGAGTGGGATCTGATTTCATGAACTCGGTACATCTGCAGTGGCACTGTATCAGCACCTAAGTTGACTTGCTTCACTGAGGCAAGTGTGGTGTATTTTTTAAATCGGAGATCCGCATCTGACACATTCTTCCTTTAGTAGAAGGTAACATCTCTAACTCTAATATTCTGTAAGCCACCTGTCCTATATATATTAATCTCACTAAGATCAACAGGGACAAGAATAAGCCAATGGCTTCATCCATATCCTTCAATTTTTTTTTTTTTGTATAGTCTCAAAAGAAATGAGCACTAGTTAAGGAGACACATTCTTCAGCTCTTCAACTATTTGCCACTCCATTCTCAACTGGGGCAAATTGGCCAGCTGTTCTGGACTTCGGATTGATTATCTGCAAAAGGAAGGTCTTGCAAAAGAAGAGAAACTTTAATTTCAAATCTAAAGTTCCAGGAAAGGGCTACAACTTTCAGTTTTCCTCTGTCACTTGCATATACTTTTCCTTACCCAAGGGATCATACTCTACGGTACATATTAGCTAACATTGTTTCCTTGGCCTCTGAGTGTATTCCCCTGGTTCTCAATTGATGTTACAAGTCGATGAACCATTTAAAACACAACTGAACTACTTCCCTCACAGTACTGGCTCTAAATGTCACAGGGCTCTGGAATATGGAGGTCAGACCAAACACAAAGTAGATGGTAGGAAAAGGGAGAGAACTTCAGAAATCTCCAGGTATAGAAATATGTCTTCAAGGTGAGAACAATGTTTAACTCAAAATGACAAATTCTTACTGCGAGTTCCCCCAAATGGAGTCTGAAATAAGACAGATGTGTGAGTGGTTTATTTAGGACGTGATGCTGAAGTGCAGGAGTGAGGGACAGGAAAAGTGAACTGGAAAGGAGGGAGAGTCAACCCAAGGATACGTCATTGAGTTGGTCACCACTAGAAGCAAGTCGTTGCTTGACCCATGGGACTATTTCAGGAGCTTTATAAAATGCATTTTGAACTGTTCACCTGGAGGAACAAAAAGAAAGTGGTTTCCATTTCCCACTGGTCAAGGGTTACACCATAGATGTTAATCCTCTAGCTCTTTGGGATCATGCATAAGTGTTGAGGGGTTGCCACAGGCCCGCCATGCTGTGACATCAGGGAGCTTCATAGTATGGAGCAGGGTGAGTTGCTCTCAGGTGATTTGTGGCTGAGGATTGATGAAGTCTTCAGGGACGTGGTCACCAAAGCCTTGGGGGCATAAGAGGTTAAATAGGATTTGTGGTAATACACAAGGGGTGTTAAATACATGTGGAACCCAATTCTCAACATTTCACCCTTTGGGGCCTGCAAATTGAGTGACCTCAAATTCACTGCTTCTTACTGCCACTCCAAAATTGTAACTCCAGCTGATAATCTCACATGTACTCTTGAACAAATCAGATCTACTAGGGAGTCTCCTGATCCTCCTGAGAACTACTGATCCCTCTGAGCACTGTTACCTCTGCTGGCATCACTTCAGTTCCCGCCAAAAATTGCCAACTTGCCCCTGGACACTCTACTGCCCTTCGAAGGCTTTCTCCTCTGTAACTTCCGTGCTTGGTTATTAAGCTAAACTTCTTATTGCCAACTCATCCATTTTGATGAGCCCCTTCTCAAGAGACTGTTCAGTCCCTCCTGGAAACAGAGGTGAAGTCTCTAGGCACCCTGTTAGTGAAGCAAACCTTAATTTAATTCTGGGGCTAAACCTACATAAATATTAGCTTGAACATCTACTGTAAACATAAAACAAATATTGTTTTATGTTTGTTATGAGCTCTATTGGAGGAGGGATTTAAAATAGCTGGAGCTAGAAGTGGAAAATAGAGAGAGGCAGAGACAGAGAGAGGATCTTGATGCTCAGGTAGAAGGCAAAAGAAGTGAATAAGTTTCCTAAATTGTTCCTATATAAAGAGCTATGATTACTTCATGTCACTAGATGCATGAAAAGGGATTCATTGCCTTGGGGGGTAAATGAGGTATTCTTGTACTGGACCACATTCTTCGAGTTTCGCCCCAACCTGCCTTTAACTAAGCCATTGTGCTTGAGTTTCTAACATTTTCCAGAGAAGGTATTTCAGTGACTTTTCATAATTTATCTAATGCCATTAAACTGTGGTCACTATGTACAATTTCTTACAAATTATTACTCAAAAGCCCATGTGTTTTATCCTAAGCCCATTCCCTAGTCAAAGCCCAATGGAGACAGAGAACAGCTGCTCTATGCTGTGTGCCCTGTGGACATTATAAATATGCTTTGACTGATTAACTAGATGGTTACTACTCCCTGCATCTCAATTTCTCATATTTTGGAGTTAGGGATCAGTTGTTCTGAAGTCATTCCTTCTCAATTGTAGCTAATCCCATTGCTAGTGGAAATATAAGGCAAAGCCATTCATTAGTCATTTAACCTGCAAAAGCTCCTCCTCTTCGTCTCTCTAGTGCTGCACTCAGAGGATCCTAAGGATACTGAGGACCTTTGGAGGTTCTCATCCAAAGGTCTTGCTGTTCTCCTTGTTGGAAAGTATAAGTGAGATAGAGACAAAGACAGAGACAGGGAGCCATGAAGAGGCATCTTCAGGACCAAGAAGAAACTGTCATGAAATGGGTGACAGGATGCAGAATATTGGAGGATGAGCCACAGTTCCTAAGTAAGCTCTTTCCCTGTTTCTTCCTAAAGACACTGACTCCAGCTTAGCTGTTTTTATCTGCTGATACTGATTGTTGAGCTTGTGGACACTGACAGACAGAAAGGGACCTGCTGGCGTCATTTTATATGGTTTGATGTCTCCAAACAGAACAATCCTTAACGAACTTTACATAAGACACAGAAGAGAGGTGGTAGAAATAAAAGGGCTAGAAATGGAAGTCTGTATCATAAGAATACCAGCTGAAATGCCTGGAGCACTTACTGTAGGGCAGAAGCTTGCTTACTTGCTCCTCTGTTAACTCTATCACATTAATGTGGACCTTTTCAACTACAAGTGATAGAACTTGATTCAAGCTAGCTTCCACATTTTTCTTGGCCTTGAATCCAGCTATGCCTTGATTTCCAGGTACAGGTGATTCATATGATGTCAACTGCACTTGTCCTTACTCACCTTCCTTAGACTTTGCTTTCCCCAGGTTTCCTCTCTCTTCTCAGAGACACTCTCTTAATGGCAAGTTGGGCACCAGTTAGTCCAGGCTTATGTCCCATCTCTATGGAAGAGTGGAGTTATTTCTTTGTATGGTTCTGACAAATTTCCCTAACAGGGTCTCATTGGCTGTGATGGTGTCATGAGTCCATCGCTGAGCCAATTGATGGTCATAGGTATGTGACATTCAGCTGACCAGGCGAGTCTCATGCCCATCCCTGGGGCCAAAAGGAGGAAAAGGTAGTGCTGAAGTGAGCCCCACTCAAACCAGAGTGAGAGGGCTGCTTCTCCAGGCAAATTCAGTTACAGAAGAAGCAGAAGAGGAAATACTATTCAATCTGTCTAAGGTTGGAGACCAAGTGTTCAGAATCCATTTCCTCTATGGTACCAGTTTAGAGTTAGCCAAAAGAGAGACTTGTGGGGGATTTGAGATTCTGGGAGCTCAGCTGAAGCCTCTCCTCTCTAACCACTGTCACAGCCAGACAGTCATGGATGGATGGAGAGGTTCCCGGCTTGCCCTGAGGCCAGCTTGTCTCCTCCACTCTTGTCCCTGCTAAGCTGCAGCACCCCAGGCCACCACCAATCAATTAGCTGTGGATCCACCGATGCAGCAGCCTCGAGGAACCCCTCCCAAGCTTACCCTCAGTGGTCTCGCTTCCCACCGCTGTCTTGCTTGGTTTCTCTGATTCTCCTGGAAGCTTGATCATGTCCAGCCTCACCACTGACTCAGGATGCAGACCGCACAGTGACCAATCCCCCAACACCCCTTTCATGTCTCCTCCTACATCTGTGCATGGTCCAATTCTGAACAAGATCCCTTATTCCCATAATGTTTACAGCAGCTCTGTTTCCATGACCAAAATCTGACCGACATGCTGGACATATAAAGGTGACATGTTCAGGATACCCAATGCATTCATTTCACATATGAGAAAGCAAAAACATTTTTCCCCAGCATCACAGAGTGAAAGCGACAGGGCTAGGATTCAAACCCAGGCCTGTCTTATCCCAAAGTCCAAGTTCTAAGCTACCAGCTACTCACCTTTTCTTGTTTGCTTATAAATCATAGCAGATTCTACTCTGGCCTTTGAAGGACCATAGGTGCACAGTAAAGCAGGTTCCTTTGGTTTTCTGAGAAGAAAAGAACACAAAACAATTTTTTTAAAAAGGAAAGAGACAACAGATTTAGATAGCTCACTATTAAATAGAACAAACGAACACACATATTCCACTGCTCAAGATTTGTGAAAAGAAGTTTGGGTGCCTCATGAGTTCTCATTTGCCAGAGCGAGCCTTGGTTTACACCTTTTGGGGTTGTGCTTCCTTCCCTGGTGGTTCTGTTCATCTGTGGACTTCAACCCGATCTCTGCGCATCTGGCTGTCAGTGGGAATGTCCCTGGAAACTCTCCACAGCCACCCAGCCCAACCATCACACATTTTCTGTCTTGCGTGTACATGTTCCATTCATACTTGTTTCTCATGCAGCTGATTCAACATGCACCTCCCATCCTTGCCGTTTTGGGCTTAAAAACTGGGAAAAGGCAGTATAACCTCCTTTCCTAAGACATGCTAAGAAGGCCTGAGATCATTGTGGGGTTTTCACCAAAGCACTCAAAGTCTTATGAGAGTGAAGAGAATTGTTACTTCAAATAATACTTACGTCATTTCGTATTGGAAGATTTGAAGGAGAAGGGAAGGAAATTAAAGTGTTCTGGTTAAAATTAAAATTAAAAATACAGATGAGTTTTCAGAAACTATTTATAAAGTGAATGAATGAATGGAGTTAGGAGATGTTGAAGAAGCCCTCTGGCATGTTGGCTGTAGGAGAATGTAAGTCCACTACTAGAAGGTTACTCCAGGTGGGCAGAGACTTGGTTTGCTGTGTGCCTATCCCATCAAGGTGCTCAAGGACAATGTTTGCTGAAGGAAGGAGTAAACTGAGTGAGGCTTCGACTCACGAACTAAACAGAATTAAGAATAGGTAGAGAGGGTGAAAGGGACACTGAGTAGACAGGAGTTGGGATGTTCTTGGCAAAACAGATCAACCTAGTCAGAATTATGTAGCAAAACTACTGGCATATGGAAGGACTAGACTCTCACATCCTGATTCCCAGGCCTTGGCTAATTCAGGATGACCACAGGAATCTCATTTCTCTGAGTCTGCTTTTCTCTTCAATTAAATGAGATTGAGTTAGAAGGTCCCCAAGAACCTTTGAGCTATGTGACTAGATAGAGCTGGGGAAAACCCAGAAAAGGCCAGTACCCAATATGGGGGTTACTCGTGGCTTGAGGAGGTGAGAAGGAGGGCATGGTGCCTTTGCTGGTCTCCCAGCTATCATCTCCATTCTGCCCGCCCTCTTCCCCTGCTCCCTGCCCTCAAGGGCATGGGGTTCTTCTCTGCCTTCTGCTTTCCCCAACTTTCTGAACCAGTTCTTCCTGGTGCCCACATTTCCTGGCAGCATAGTTGGCAGGCACCCTTAAGAGCAGCACGGAAGGGGCATCTCTGAGCACAGCAGATGAGGACAGAGGGGCACGGACCTCAACATGGGGCAGTGCTGCACCAGGTCAGGGTCAGAGGGCAACTCATGCCCCAGCCAGAGCAAGGAGGTGGCACAGGCGAGAAGAATGCACTCCCTGGGTCCCTCTGGATGCCAGCCAGCACTGGAAATTTTCATGAATGCTAAACTCACTTGCCACTTTACAGGAAAAGCTGAGCGTTGAGCCATCTTTCCTTCTGCAGTTCCAGTTTGTTTTTCCAGTTGCCTTCTGCCTTAACCATCAGGACCATCTGCCCTTGGATCATGTGGATCTAAATTGATGATCTTGTTAAATATCCAGAGACTGACACTCATACCTACATATGAGTGAGGTCACATGATCATCACCCACACTCCTCCGCAGGCCAAAACACATTTGTGTACTTTCTGGCCTTGCCCCCAAAATAAGTTTCTGGTCATTGAAATTTAGAAAGAACCAAGAAAACTCTCAAAGCAGACTTTCTTCCTGTGTGAATGCCTACATTCAAGCCCGATCTTCACCCAACTTTATCATTATTACTATTGTCTTGTAAACTCATTACGGTGTTGATAAACTCATTTTGGCATTTCGGATTTTATTTGTCAATAATTTCAGAGAAATCCATTTACAGAATGAATCACCTGGCAGAGATTAGAAAGATGTGTAGAAGCAGCACTCTCTGAATTATCATGCTGTTATTTATGGTTATTAGAGATGAAAAATATAAAGATTGTGGACAAACAAGAGAAGTGGACAAACAAACCAGGAAGAACTGGTTCAGAAAGAATATTGTGCTTAGATTCAGAAGTCCTGGTCTAAATCCTTATTACTAGCTCTGTGGCCTTAAACAGATAGTGTAACCGCTGAGAATTTCAATTAGCTCTTTGGTAAAACTAGAATAACAGAATGTAACTAAAGGCCATAAGACTTAAAATAAATAATTTAGGTAAATGTAGATAGCATATACAGATATTCAGTAACATTTGAATAAACTCTGATTAATCCATGCCCACCCAGAGTTCATTAATCTGAAGGTTTTGAAAGCTTAACTAATCGTATTTTCCTTCTTGGTGCTGTTGATAACTATTGTTCAGAATGATGTCTGCGAGGCATTGAAAAATTTTGGTGTGTTTCCTGAATAACCAAATAAAGATAAAACCGTAGGATTTTTATGTTACGGGATTACCGATTTTCAGTAAATTAGCCTACAGTAAGATAATTTATGTGTGATGCAGTGCTCAGATTTCAGATAACAAATGCAGCCATTGAAACCAGAATAATCCAGTCTTACTGACACAATCATTTCCATGCGAGGGGCCACACCTGACGAACTCAGAGAAGCAGCTCCTTTGCAATTTTTTTTTGCGGAGCTCTAGTGTTGAGGAGCCTGCCAGGGGGGAAAGAAACGCCCTTTTCAGTCCTCTTTAATTCCTTAGGCTCATATTCATCAAGATACCGAACATTTTTAGAAGGGGTAGGCTTCTTCCCTCATTCTCTACCCTAGACACTTTACTACTTAGAGGCTATTTCATGAGACATGACATAGTTGTTTAGTTTTCTCTGAGGCAGAAACTGGGCTTTTTGTTGAGTATAGCAATGTTTGCAGCCTTCGTTCTCCAGCTTCTTGTTTAAAGCCATAATTAAAGGAACGTCTTGAGAGCATTTCGTCCTGGGTGCAGAGGTTTCCAACCAGACAGCCAGTGAGGCACTCAGCGGTTTCGTCCTTACTCTCAAGTCTTCTTAGACATGGGGGGAGACCAGACATGCTTTTCCCACTGCAGTTTTTCATTTTGGGGGATTGGTATGGACGTGCCTTCCTTTAACAAACATGCAATGAATCTAATGTCCCAGAAGATATCACAGTTTACCTAAAATGTTTGAATTCTTAATCAATTCCTCTGTTTATAAAACATTATACTATATTAGATTAAGTTCTAAAGCAATACGAACTAGATATAGTCAGACATCTCAGAACTTTTAAATATTTACTAAATCTGGCTCAGATCAATATCATTTTCCTGGGCTTGAATAGTTAATAGTTCACCTCCCAACTTAGTAATTCTAGATCAACTATGTCAAATATGAGCACTTAGACCTTCTAAGGCTGGGACCCAATAATACCATTCCTTGTAGTTCTTTTAGTTAAACAAATTGCAAATCTATATTGTGTTATCTAGTCTGACAATCTTAATCTTTTACTTGAAGAATATAGCCAGCATTTAATGTAATTACTGATATAATCATGTATCAGATTGCAATCATGTATATATCTGACCTTCTGTTACTTGCTCTTTGGCTCACCTGTTTTCCTTTATCTTTTTTTAATGCTTTTTTGGACTTATAATAGATTAATAACATATTTTTATTCGATTTTTTTCTTCTATGAACATTTTTAAACTATATTTTAGTGATTACCCTGGAGTTTATGACATGTAGCCTTAATTTATTATGGTCAAAACAGACTGTCACTTTTACCACTTTCTCCACAGCACTGCTAGAACCTTTTAATTCTGTTTACTTCCGTTTGCAATACATTACATTTGTCATCAATTTTAGTTTTACATCTATAGTTGAATCTTGGACAAGGCAAGGACTAGGGACACTGATCCCTTGTGTAGCCAAAAACCTGTGTATGATTTTTGACTTCCCAGAAATGTAACTACTAATAGTTCACTGTTGACTGGAAGCACTACCAATAATATAAACCATTGATTAGCACGTATTTTGTATGCTATCTATATTATATATGGTGTTCTTCCAATAGAGTAAGCTAGGGAAAAGGAAATGTTTTTAAGAAAATTCTGAGGAAAAGAAGATGTATTTACTATTCATTAAGTGGAAGTGGATTATCATGAAGTCCTTTATCTTCATACATTTGCATTGCATAGGCTAAGGAAGGGGAGGAAGAGAAAGGGTAGATCTTCCTGTCTCAAGGGTGGCAGAGGCAGAAGAAAATCCACTTGTAAGTGAATCTTCACAGTTCAAACCTGTGTTGTTTAAGGGTCAACTGTATTTGAAAAGACAAAATATTGCAATTATTGTTTTGAAGAATCAATATTAATTTATATTTGCCCACATAGTTATATTTTCCAGTGTTCTTTATTCTTTCTTACATTTTCATGCCTTGTTCTGAATGATTTTTTTTTCCCTAAAGAACATTTTTTCTGTTTTTTTGGTCTTTCTTGTAGTGCATGCTTGGTCATGATAAATTCTACTGTTTCCTTTCCTAAAAAATATTTTTCTTTCAGTTTAAAGTGTCTTTTCACTGGGTACCAAATTCGGTTTGGTATTTCCTTCTTTCAGCGCTTTAGCTGTCTTCTGTTTCCTTGTTCCATTTTCTCTGGGCTTCCATCATTTCTGTCGAGAAGTCAGTTATAATTCTTATTGTTGCTCTTTTGAGAATACTTGTCTATTTTTCTCTGGGTGCTTTTGAGATGTTCTCTCTGCTCTTAGTTTTTCAGCTGTTTGGCCATCATGTGCTTTGCTTTGTATTTATCTTGCTTGGGTTTCATTAAGCTTTTAAATCTATGTGATCTTCACCTGCTTCTGAAAATTCTGTCATTATTTCTTCCAATGTTGCTTCTGAGCCATTTCCTCTTTTTGCTTTTTCTAAAATGTCAGTCATATATACGTAAGGCTTTTTGACATGCTCTGCATGCCTCTTACAGTTTTTTGTTCCTTTTTACTTTTTTCTCTCTCAGTTTGGAAACAGTAAAATACTTGGATCAAAAACACCTTAACTGTTGCTAAGTCCATTTGATGAGTTTCTAATTTCAAACATTGTACATTTTGTTTCTAGAATACCTGTTTAATACTGTTTAAAAAAATTTAAATTGCTTATTAAATTTATCCATACTTTAATTTCTTCTGTTCATCTTTTCCTTTGTTTCCTTGAAAATATTAATTGTACTTATTTTAGAATCCTGAACTTCTAACTCCAATATCTGATTTATTTCTGGGTGTGCCTCTATTGTAGAATGTACATTGCATACAAAAGAACACAGATGCCCTTTGTCAGATGGGTAGATTGCAAAAATTTTTTCCCACTCTGTTGGTTGCTGGTTCACTCTAATGATAGTTTCTTTTGCTGTGCAGAAGCTCTTAAGTTTACTTAGATCCCATGTGTCTATTTTGGCTTTTGTTGACACTGCTTTTGGTGTTTTAGTCATGAAATCCTTGCCTATGCATATGTCCTGAATGGTGTTGCCTCGGTTTTCTTCTAGGGTTTTTACGGTGTTAAGTCTTATGTTTAAATCTTTTTTTTTTCCCATTTATTTATTTTATTGCATTTTAGGTTTTGGGGTACATGTGAAGAACATGCAAGATTGTTGCATAGGTACACACGTCGCAGTGTGATTTGCTGCCTTCCTCCCCATCACCTACCTCTGGCATCTCTCCCTTTGCTATCTCTCCCCAGCTCCCCACCCCCCACCGTCCCTCCCCTATTTCCC
>NW_016107404.1:736608-774681 GCF_001604975.1 Cebus imitator
CAGTTTCTGCTTTCTGCACCTGGCTAGCCAGTTTTCCCAACACCATTTTTTAAACAGGGAATCCTTTCCCCATTGCTTATTTTTGTCTGGTTTGTCAAAGATCAGATGGTTGTAGATATGTCGTGTTGCCTCCGAGAACTCTGTTCTATTCCATTGGTCTATATCTCTGTTTTGGTACCAGTACCATGCTGTTTTGATTACTGTAGCCTTGTAGTATAATTTGAAGTCCGGTAGTGTGATGCCTCCTGCTTTGCTCTTTTTGCTTAGAATTGACTTGGCTATGTGGGCTCTCTTTTGGTTCCATATGAAGTTTAAGGTGGTTTTTTCCAGTTCTGTGAAGAAGGTCATTGGTAGCTTGAGGGGGATAGCATTGAATCTGTAAATTACTTTGGGCAGTATGGCCATTTTCACGATATTGATTCTTCCTAACCATGAACTTGGAATGTTTCTCCACCTGTTTGTGTCCTCTCTTATTTCGTTGAGCAGTGGCTTGTAGTTCTCCTTGAAGAGTTCCTTTACGTTCCTTGTTAGTTGTATTCCTAGGTATATTATTCTCTTTGTGGCATGTTTAAATCTTTAATCCATCTGGAGTTAATGTTTTTATAATGTGTAAGGAAAGGATCCAGTTTCAGCTTTCTGCATATGGCTAGCCAGTTTTCCCAACACCATTTATTAAATAGAGAATCCTTTCCCCATTGCTTGTTTTTGTCAGGTTTGTCAAAGATCGGATAGTTGTAGATGTGTTGTGTTATTTCTGAGGCCTCTGTTCTGTTCCATTGGTCTATATCTCTGTTTTGGTACCAGTACCATGCTGTTTTGATTACTGTAGCTCTGTAGTATAGTTTGAGGACAGGTAGCATGATACCCCCAAACAAATTTACAAGAAAAAAACAAACAACCTCATCAAAAAGTGGGTGAAGGATATGAAGAGACCCTTCTCAAAAGAAGACATTTATGAAGTCAACAAATATGAAAAAAATGCTCATCATCACTGGTCATTAGAGAAATGCAAATCAAAACTACATTGAGGTACCATCTCATGCCAGCTAAAATAGCGATCGTTAAAAAATCTGGAGACAATAGATGCTGGAAAGGATGTAGAGAAATAGGAACACTTTTACACTGTTGGTGGGAGTGCAAATTAGTTCCGCCATTGTGGAAGACAGTGTGGTGATTCCTCAAGAATCTAGAAATAGAAATACCATCTGACCCAGCAATCCCATTACTGGGAATATACCCAAAGGAGTATAAAACATTCAACTATAAAGACACATGCACGTGTATGTTTATTGTGGCACTGTTCACAAGAGCAAAGACTTGGAACCAACCCAAATGGCCATCAAAGATAGACTGGATAAAGAAAATGTGGCACATATACACCATGGAATACTATGCAGCCGTAAAAAAGGATGAGTTCATGTCCTTTCCAGTGGCATGAATGAAGCTGGAAACCATCATTCTCAGCAAACTGATACAAGAACAGGAAACCAAATACTACATGTTCTCACTCATAAGTGGGTGTTGAACAATGAGAACACATGGACACTGGGAGTAGAACATCACACACTGGGGCCTGTCAGGGAGGTGGGGAGTTAGGGGAGGAATAGCAGGGGGTGTGGGGATTGGGGAGGGCCAACATTAGGAGAAATACCTAACATCGATGACAGGGGGAATGGATGCAGCAAACCACCTATGTAACAAACCTGCATGTTCTGCACATGTATCCCAGAACTTAAAGTTTAATAAAATAAAAAAATAACAAATAAGAAAAAAAGAACCACAGATTCTCCCAATGAGATGAACTTCTATACCAAGAGTGGTGCCTTTTGATCTGTTAGGCAGAAAGGGAAAGGGTCAGTCATTAATTACTTAATATAATCAGGAATTGAACTAAGTCTGAGCTGAGTTGCAGTTGTAAAACCCAGTTCTACCGTAAAAATAAGGGTTGGGTAAAGCTGTCTGACAAACTATAGAATACTTTTGAGAGCTCTAAACTAGACTGCATTCTGGTGTCTCTTATTTTTAGCTTATAATTTTACTAAATAAAGCCATCCTTAGATGAACAAGTTACAGATGCTGATACAATTAAGAAAAGAAGGTAACATGATTGTATACATTGATAATATGGCTTCATTCCTTTGATTACCTTCTGTTTGCCAGGTATGGCTCTTAGGTTTGTGATGGAAAGCATTTGTCCTGAAAACAGTGGGTGATTCAGTCCTTACCTTCACAGCTTGTCAGTATAGCTCTTTAATCTTACTTTCCACGCAAATTCTAAATATGGGAAATGTCTTGAGCCCTGCTCTTATGGGTCTTTCTTAGTACCACATGTAAAATCATATACTTTAAATATTTCTGTGTGGTTCATTAGGTTTTCTTATCTACCCCAAACTAGGTAAATGTCCCAAGTGGCCATGCTTTGAAGTATTCTAAGTTTTCTAATGGGTAACTTTAAGTCTGTGTTACTGCCAAAAGCATTGCCTGTTTGTCTTTACTTGTGCAGGTGCCCTGCGTCTTAGACAAGGCAATTTTCATCTCACATCTAAATTTGTCCAATGCTTCCAATGGGGAAAAAAATGACATGTTCATCAGATCACCTTGAAATGGTTTTCTCTCTCCGTAGCTTTAGTTGTTGCAGTTCTCATTGCTTCCAAAGATCTTTGATTCTTCAAAAAAATTGTGATTTTTGGGGGGGGGGGTAATTTGTATGGGCTTGTCTGACTGTGGCAATGGGAACAACAATTTATTACATCCTGCACAAAAGGTGAAACCATAATTTTTTGAACCATGTTCTGATTGGCGGACTCTAGTCAGTATCAATAATTTTTTTTTTTTTGAGACTAAGTCTCACTCTATTGCCCAGGCTGGAGTACAGTGGTGTGATCTTGGCTCACTACAACCTCTGCCTCCCAGGATCAAGAAATTCTCTGTTCTCAACCTCTCCAGAAGCTGGGACTACAAGCACGTGCTGCTGCATCTGGCTAATTTTTGTATTTTTTGGTAGAGACAAGGTTTTGCCATGTTGGTGAGACTGGTCTTGAACTCCTGTCCTCAAGTGATCTGCCTGCCTTGACCTTCCAAAGTGCTGGAAATAAAAGTGTAAGCCGTCATGCCCAGCCAATAATTCTTATTACAATTAAACATTCATATATTGACTTCCAATTCTTTTGGACTTTTAATCTATATTAGACCTGTAACAGATACTGTATATGGGGCAAACTACTATATAACAAAACTCCTATGTAATGTTTTCCATATTGAATCTGCATCCCTGTATCTTGATACTGCATAAAAATGAGTGTTGAGTAAAACTCTCTGACAAATTATAGAATACTTTTGAGGGCTCTAAACTAGATTGTATTCTGGTGTCTTATTTTTAGCTTATAATTTTACAAAATAAAACCATCCTTAAATGAACAAGCTGCAGATTCTGATGCAATAAAGAAAAGATGGTAACACATTGACAAATTATATACATTGACAATATTGTTTCATTGTTACAAATCAGAGATGACCTCAACAGTTAGATCCAACCCTCCGTTAATATGAAAAAACAAGTTCAAAACCAAAATGATCATCATTGGCTACCACTTCCAAATTTCAACTGGTTTCTATCAATTTTACTTTCAAGTGAAGAGAAAATTACTTAATTTGAGATTTGAGGGAGAATATTTTGGTGCTATTTCAACCTAATAGATTACCTAGGAGCTGGGACACCCCACATCAGTGATTAAATAGTAGTAGTATCAAGCTTTCACTATGTTTTTTTAGCAGACAGTTTGGGCAACCCATTGGAATATTTTTCAATTCTAAATAATCTCATGCAAAAGCTTCATAAAGGAGCACTTTGATAAATCAAAGTGCCTTTTGTCTGCTGGAATTTGTCCCAAAGCCCCTAGTATGGAAACCTCTGGTTTGCAGATGGCAGGCAAAATACCTGGGGGAAGCTACTCAACGTTATCTTTCCATCAGGATTTGGAGCTTACAAGTCTGCTCTCAAAAACCTTTGCAAACACCAACTACTCAGGATTATTCATCAATGAATGCAGCTTGGAACTGTTTGCTATTCAAAATCTAACAAAAGCTTGGCTGACAAGGGAGAGTCTAAATTCTATGTTTGGTTCAAGTTTGCTTAGCTGAAAGAATGGAGATTCTGAAGCTGTCTTTTTATTTGTTTAGTTAATAATAATTATGACACTTTTGCTTTGCAACGCTAAGAAGCTCAGGAGCAAATTTGAACTGTTTTGTTGTATTTATGTTGGCCTTTATACATCAGTTTTCTTCTTTGTCATGGTCTAGATTTTCTACTTTTCTGTTTGTCTTTGTTCTTATTTGGTCTTTATTTTATTGTTTATATTTGTGCTGTAAGCTATCTCAAAGTTTTTTGAGCATCAGGTAGCATATAAATACATATGTAAGCTAAGTGTAAATTTTCTTGAATCTATTTATGGTGTCTCTGTATCTCTGCGATCCCAGTATGTTTTGGATGTTATTCAAATGGTACAAGTATCTGTTTATCCTAATATTAACTCTAGTAGGAAATGCCCGAAAATTCCCCTTTGAATGATCAAGAAGAGGTTCTATGATTTTGTGAGCTTCTAGCATTCCCAATTCTTCTTTCTCTACTTCTGCCAGAGTTTGTTGTTATGGGAACTGTGGTTTGGGGTTGTTTATTACTACAGCATACTCGGCCTAATCCTATTTAATACAGCTACCAAATTTATACAAATCAAATCTGTAGCCAGGATAGATCTGGTGAACTCAAGTAGAGATTCAGAGTTATCACGATTTAGGGGGTTAATCACAAATAGGGCTCAAGCAGGAGGGTCTCTTTCAATGACCACAGAAGGGGAATGGAAAATGAAGGTAATAGTCTAGAACCTATTAGACGCTAATCTCCTAAGGATCTAAAAGATTAGATTGACCAGATATAGAAAGGAAAAAATGTCAGCAGAAATTACCAATGTTTTTCATTGGAGCATCTTCCATCATGAGATCTGGATCATAAGAAGTGATCCTTGGAAACCAGATCCTAAGTCTTGGAAACCAGATGCCTAAGTCTACCCAGAATAAACATGAAGACAAACTTCCCATTTCTGTGCAAGGACCAACAGCAGTCTGAGGAAGGCAGTACCACAGTGGCCTCGAAGAGAATCAGGGGAAGCGCCTGCAACAGCACGTACGTATGGGGAAAAGCTTCCCTTGAAAGACTGTGGGGATACTTTGCCATGAGGAGACTGATGCAGAAAGGGACTGATTTCTGAGCACAAGTCTCACAGAATACTACTCGGAGATGCTCTGAGAAGAGGCTGCGGTCCAGCATCCGCAGCAGGTGTGAAGTCAGAGTGATGTTACTAATGACATGGGTAAAGCTTAGGTTGAAGGCATCTTCTTTCCCTCCAGGGCTTTTGCCAATCAAATATAAACACAAATACTTGGGTCAAATGGGATCAAAACACCAGCTTTGTTATCCAGATGATAAATCTTCCTGGAAAACTGGTTTGGGGACATACTTCAAGTGGGAGGCCAAAATTGGGACTCCTATTACTTATCCTTAGAACTAAATGAATTGGCCCTCAGTGTGACATTTTCTACTCTGCTTTCCTACCCAGGAAGGCACTGGTGGAAAAGCAAGAAAAGAAAGAGGGAGGATTTCCTTGCCTGTCCACTTAACATGTGTATACTGCCAGAGTAAAGTGAGTCCTCTACGAATCAGGAAAGCACACTAGAGAATGAATGTTTTGCTTCTGAAGCGAAGTCACCTTACCTAGTAGCATAGGCCATACTGTCTAATGGTAACCAGGCCTTCTCCAATTTTTTGGAGAGCTAGTAAGGAGCACAAAGAAGGCATTAACAGGCATTTCTCTATGGGCCAAGGCAGTCACTTGGTTAGAAAAAGAGAAAGCTTCCTTTGTATATGAACCATTGGCTGGTGGACCCTCACAGCATCTGGCTTATAATTAGACAAAGGCAAGTCTTTTACACAAAGTATTTACAGGCCGTGTCTATGGGGACAGTGGCTATTGGGTATTTACTAAGGCAATAGGGCAGTAGTCTAACCATGAGCAATTGCACAAGGGTGCTGATACAGACAGGAGATCGAAATACTGGTAGAAGAGGGTGGTTCCCTGGCAAAGGCCCCACCCTCAAACCGGAAGACCCACGGCCCTAGATGGGGACAGACATTCCTGTTTTCATGCCCAGAGAGTTTCCCTTTGGCCTGCCATGCCCCCTATTATGCACTCATATAAACCCCAAGCCCGGGGCTCCAGAAGCAGACCAGCAAACCATCAGATCAGCAGGCAGACAGCCAAATGACGTGGCAGAGACAGAAAAAAGAGGAGGAATATCTAAACACCGAGAGGAGTCCCGCCACTGGGCAGCCCAATTCCAGGGGAAGATCACCTTCCCATTCCATCCCCTGCTTCCATCTTCCCATTGATCCCACTGAAAGCCAGCTCCACCACTCAATAAAACCTCACAGTCATCCTTCAAGCATGTGTACGACCCAGTTTTTCTGGGATACTGGACAAAAAACTTGAGATACAGAAAGCTGTCACACTGGCCCTCAATGCCCTTGTAAAAAGGCAGAGGGTCTATTGAGCTGGTTAACACTCAAGCCATCTGTGGACAGCAAAGCTTAAAGAGCTTTGCAACACTGGGTTTGCAGTTCCCACCCCTAGACACTGCCACGGGGCTGAAGCCCTAAGCACTTACCCCAGTCTCTGCACTTGCCCATCTGAATGTTCTCCCTCCTGCAAAGGGTTTCAGCAGCGGGGAAACTGAACAGGCAAGCCACATCCCTGTTGAGCATCTTGCAAGGGGTGTCAGGGAACTCTCCCATTTCAGTGCCACACATCTACCTGCTGTAATCAAAGCCAGAGTGGTGAACATTGCAAAGTCTGACATCAGCCTTTCACCTGTTGCCCTCCATCCGTGAGCTGTAATTTTTCAGACTCTGAGTCAGTCCTTGTGGTGGAACTCTGAGTTGTCAACACAGCCATCTCATGGAAGTGGCTCTCAAAGTTACCTGATGGGATTGTTAATGGAGAAAAGCCTTTGGAGACCACCCTATAAGTGCCAAGTATGGAGGCATAAATAATCCTGGAAAACTGATTTGGGGACATACATCAAGCGGCCAAAACTGGGATTCCTATTACCCTTAGAAGTGAACCAGTTGGCCCCCAGTGTGACATGTCTCCCCTGCTTTCCTACCCAAAGTGAGCATGGGGATGGGGGCTACACATACAGTACAATAGTTTCTGGATGTCTGTGATGGATATATGGCAGGCTTAATAAAAAAATCACTCGGTGTAAGTCAATGAAGTTGCATTCGGTTGTTTCCATAGCTCTTGTAACAAAGCCCTGCCAAAAAGAAAGCCCCACCTACCCCAGATTTGGTTCATATGTAATAAATACTGTGATACTGTGGCTCCGGAGAGAGCTGGATGGCCATTCAAATTCCTGCCCTAGAAACATTAAAAATTAACCCTGTGTGTTTCAGGGTTTCTAGCAAATGGATACAGCCGGGGATTGCAGATCTATGAGTGATAAGAAGAGTCTATCAAATCTTATTGGAACAAAAGAATGACGCAGGGGGACAGGGGTGACATGACTTGGGAGAGTCAGCACAAAGAGGCACAGAAAACATATACCAATTCACTCCCCTTTCCAGGGCAACAACTTGATCCCAGAGACTATGCGGTGTCAGGAGCGATCTTGGAGCAGGGTCTCCTGGACCGGGCCAGGACCAGCAGATCATCCTCTTGTCTGTGGGAGGGTGGCTCTGAGCTCCACAAGGTGGAGAATGCAATAGTGATCAAAGGGAAATGCTTTAGGTGTCTTTATGGCCAAAAATACGTATGTACTCCATAATACTTCTTTCTCTTAAGTCATTTTCTATCATTGTGTGGACTCCTCACACAATGCCAATCACTTGTTAAAGTTTAAAGAATAATGATCGTTTAATTGTTTTGTCTGCTTGAAACCCAAAGGTACACCTGGCCAATGGTGCCTCCAAATGGGCAGGCATTTATTCAGTTGTCGTTGTCTTTGGGCTGGCTTTGTTTCTGTTGGTATTTGGTTTCCCTTAGTTTGGTTTGGTTTAGGTGGATTTGGTTTGATGCTGGTATTCAGGTTCACAAAGCCCAGTCCTCTGCCGTCCACTCCCTCTCCACACAGAATCCATCTGGCTGAGGCCTGCCTGAGCTGCCAGTGCAGGCCCTGGAACCTTGACTCTGAACCTCATAGAATCTGTCTTCTTTTCAGGAGAGCTAAGTGTTAACATTATCCTGAACACATTTGCCTTTCAAGAAGATCAAGGGAGTTCAGTGTGCAGGAGATAAGCTTGTCTGGGAGGAGCAGGTGAGAGCTAAGCTGTGTCAATACAGCCTAAAGGCAGGAGAGAACCAAATTGATTACTCAGATAATCTCCACCTCTCCCCCTTTCCCCCTCCCATTTTCAATTCTAATACAATTTGACGTCTGTGTATAAATGCCAAGATAGATGGAGAATAAGCTTATGAAACAGCTGCTTAAAGTGCTAATCCACCTAGAAATGCAGCAAAATGGATAAAATTGGATTTCCAGGACAAGCATTCCATGAGGTTGTCAAAGATTATGAGGACATGCCACAGTGGGGGATGTTTGCTGCAGGTGCAAACAGACAATGCGGGACTCCCAGGGGGCCTGCTGGAGGGCGGATGAGTTTGAAAATTCCTTTCTGAGGAGGGTGAATCTGTTGATGCTATAATTCATTTTCCAAAGAAAAAGTGCAGCAAATTATTTTGCAAGGACAGAAGTAGAGGATGTCCACCAAGAGCCACCATTCTCCACCCTTTCCCCATGTAGCAATGACTATCTCCTTTCAATAAATTAGAAAATAAATATTAAAAGGAGAATACCAAAGTGCTAAGGGCAGCTGTATTGAATTGCCTCCTGTGTCTTTTCAGCCTGGAGACCTTCTTGCTTCTGTAGTGGGTGGGGACAGCTTTCAGACACAACTGTTTTGACCTTCCCTAAAACAACAGCCTCTGCAAAGTTATCATGGATTCAAAACTCCTCCTTACTTGGGATGCCTCTAGTTGCAATTTTAGGGGAGTTGCTCCCCATCGTTTTTTCTGGGGCTCTCCTTTCTCTCAAATGTCTGTCTGTTTAAATGACCTAGAGATAGCAGACTTCAGAAAGGTTTCTTGTTCTCTTGAATTTAATAAAAATGGAGAGAGCCATTTGCTAGCAGTGTGACCTTAAAGAAGTCACTGAACCTCTTGAGGCTCCATGCTCTCTTTTAGAAATGCATTATTATCTCAAGTTACCAAATGTAAATTATCTCAATCACCCATTCTTTCAGGATCGTCAAAGAATATTAGTAACGTTGAGTTATTAAACAGATGTTAGCTATTACAAATACTACTGCCACTGCTAATGCTGATAATAATGAGAATAATAGTGGTCAATTTGTCAGCATTATGGAACTTATCAAAATTGCAAAGGGCAATGAGCAATAATCTGAGGCAGGGGTCCCCAACCCCCGGGCCACAGACTGGTAATGGTCTGTGGTCTGCTAGAAACTGGGCAGCACAGCAGGAGGTGAGCAGCAAGCAAACCAGCAAAGCTTCATCTGTATTTACAGCCACTCCTCATTTCTTATATTTCTGCCTGAGCTCCACCCGCTGTCAGATCAGTGATGGCATTAGATTCTTATAGGAGCACGAGCCCTATTATGAACTGAGCATGTGAGGGATCTAGGTTGCGTACTCCTTATGAGAATCTAATGCCTGATGATCTGTCCTTATCTCCCATCATCCCCAGATAAGAGTATCTAGTTGCAGGAAAACAAGCTCAGGGCTCCTGTTGATTCTACATTATGATGAACTGTGTCATTATTTCATTATATATTACATTGTAATAATAGAAATAAAATGCACAATAAATGTAATAAGCTTGGATCATCCTGAAACCATATAGCATCCCACCATTTGTGGAAAAATTGTCTTCCATGAAACTAGTCCCTGGTGCTAAAAAGGTTGGGGACCACTGGTCTAAGGTATATATTTTTCCATCAGAAAATGGTTTCAACCAATTCAGATTATAGTGTTTGGGCAAGAAAAAGATAAAGAGATGAGAGAACTTGATGACATTGTAGAAGAGAAACTTTGTATGAGGCGAGTTTGCAGCAGAATAGAGTCTATCCCCTGCATAACCCCAGAGCATGAGTGTGCTGTGGACTGAATAGTTGTGTCCCCCTCCAGATTCATATGTTGAAACTCTAATCCCCAGTGTGATGACAGTATTTGTAGGTGGGACCTTTAGAAGGTAACTGGGTCATGAAGATAGAGCCTTCATGGTGGGATTCATGCTCTATTAAAAGAGACATGAGAGACCTTGCTTCCTCTCTCTGCTCTTTGCTATGTGAAGATACAACAAGAAGCACATCTACAAAGCAGGAATTGGGCCTCAACAGACGTTAGATCCAACAACACCTTGATCTTGGCCTTTTAGTCTCCAGAACTATGAAATAAGCTACCCAGTCTATGGTAATTTTTTTATGGTCACCCAGACCGACTAAGACAATGATTGTGTGCTATAAAAAGCCATGCAGTAAAATATTTTGGCTGGCCATGGGGCCTGCATCCTAGTTACCATGGCAGAGTCCTCCTCCTCCTCCTCCTCCTCCTCCTCAGCTCTTCCTTTCCCACCCTCTGTGATAGATAAGTTTTCTTCTGGGGTTCAAGTGCTTCTGGCAGGTAAACATGGGTGATCCACCTTCCCTTTTAATCCATGAAGCCATGGGTACATGAAGAGATGGGCAGTATGAGTATTACACACCCAGTGTCTATAAACTAGGGTGTTCCCAACTGATGACAAGTCACAGGTTGAAAGAACAAGACTCCTGAGAAGGAACTCACTCCAAGGAAAGGGAAAGTCTGAATTTACAGACTAGACTGTACATCACCATGAGAAGGAAGTAGTGAAAACAGTGTGCTGCCTGACTTAAAATTTGCCTGGATCCAAATGGGCACCTGTGTCCTGTGAGCAAAGCAATGTCGTTATTTCAATATAAATGCTGTGACACTTTGATATTCAAGTGACACACAGGGGAGCTTCTCACTACATATAGGCCATGAGAGGGGCCTCTGGCTTTGCCAAATCAGGTTCATCACCATTTGAAACAGCAGATCCATTAGGAAACCCCAGCAGATCACCTGGGGGCACTCGGACTTTTCTTTCAGGGTCTTGTCTGGAGGAGAGCATCTGGGCTTCTTTCTTGCTTACAGAAGATTGGCCAAGATTTACTCACAGCCACAGCATATTCTCTGCAATAGCAGGCTGAAGGAACCATGGAAAGGGCCTGGAATTCCAACTAATAAAGATGTGGTTTCAGAGCATTTTCGTTTGGGGCATAAATATATGTGCAACCGAAATAATTGTTAATACCTGCCATTTGAAAAAGTCTGCAACACAGAGTGATCAAGTGCCTCAGTCTTCTCAGGCTGAGGGTTTCCTGGAATGCAAAACTTTCCATCTTAAAAGTGAGAATAAAATATAACTGCAACATTATATGTATATATGTGTGTGTGTGTGTGCGTGTGTGTGTGTGTGTGTATAACATAGGTAGAGATGTGATGATACATACATACACAGGCAGAGACAGGACAATAAAAGTAACCCGTTAACCAGACCGTATTGGAAACTGTACAATACTCATGCAGTTTGGAAAGGTTCATCTCACTTTGTCACTTGTCATGTGTTGGACCTTAAATGTGTTGAGAAAGTACCAACCTGTGTTCTCAGGTAGGTTAGTCCATAGGGTTAACTGTAGAAGGAGATGGAACTTTGTGAGCCAACTTTGAGAAAGATGGATTGCAAATAACAAAGAATAGGACCCACTGTGCAGTCTCCAGCACCTGGAATCATCCTCCATGCCCACACTCTACACCTTTTCTTCTTCTAACCAGGGTAGGGTGGAGTGGATTCTGTCCAAAAAGGAGAGAGCAGAGCCCCCAAAAGGAACAGCTCTCCATTCAGAGAAATAAATGCTTCTTAAAATTGTCTAAACTGCCTTATTCAGAAGCTTTCCAAGAGGTGGGCTGATTCTCACCCTTGTGGAAACAATCACTATGAAGCTTTAATGCAGGACCTTAAAAAAAAATCTTCCATTTCCAAATTGAATAGTTTGTCTTATGGGAGGGATTTTGTTTTCTTTTCATGCTGGACCTAAATTTGACATCTATTCAAATCTCCCAAGTCAGGAATGGCAGCTGGGAAAAGCTGAATGAATGGGCTGTTTTTTTCCTTTCTTTCCTTCCCTTTACTCCATATGTTTCTCAATTTCTGGCTCATAAATTTAATTAAGTAAATATTTTAAAATATGAAAGATGGAGAATGTGAGAACTTGATAAATTTAAACCGAGCTTCTAAATCCATGAACATGGCATTTGTGGGCCTATGCTCTATGTTTAAGTAAAGAGGTATTACAAAGCCTGTGTAAGGGAGATGAATTAAGGTTTGTCTGAATGTGAGGAAAGATTTTGGTATCTAAACATGGGGGATGGAGCAGCCATGGGAATGTGGATAGCCCTGGGAGATAACACTCTTATTATAAGCTCACAAGTGTGTTTGCGGAAACGAAGATATTTCTGTGATCTATTTGTTGGATTAGCTTCACAGGAAGGAGGAGTGAGCAGACATACATTGAATATTTACTTGGTGTTCCAGGGAGACATATGTTGGCTCCAGCAGCAGCACCAGAGCACCAGGAATGAGGCTTTAGCTTATTTTAGAGACGGCTAAAACAAAGATTCAGGGCATGTCTCAAAGTGATACTGAGGAGGGGAAATAAGGCTGGTGCTAAAGAAGAACTAACCTGATGCTAAAGAAAGAACTAACCCAAGTATTCTTGGACAATATGTCCTTGGGTGAAAGAATAAAATTCTAAGCAATCATTGGTGCTGTGGAGTGAGGTTTGCTTTTCACAGAGGCACAGGATAGCAATTCTGAAACTATTCTGTGTGAAGTCTAGTGTTGAGCAACAGTAACATTTCTCCAAGCAAATAAGCAAATATTTTATAGAAGATGGCAGCCAGTGTTCTCCTTGTTCAGAAAAGGTAGTTACAAACATGGTGAAGGGAAATGTTGGCAGCAGTTCAGTGGTGCTGGATTGGAATTGGAGCTTTCGGTGAGAACTCATGGAATATACTATATAGATAGATAAAAAAGAGATCGACCATGTGGATATAAATATTGAGATGTATGTGGATGCAGGTGTGTGTGTACATTCATCTATTTCCCAGCTGTGTCCTCTAAGAGGGCCGAAAACCAAGGAACTGCAGTGCAGCGAGACCACGTGGCTTCCAGAACTTGGCTTTTAAATATTTTTCTCTAGTAAGAGGAATTAGGGCTCTTTGAAAAAAAATGACTGATTCTGTGGCTCAGGGAGAGAAAGTAAAAGGTGAATCTGAAGTATCATTTTTTTTTTTTTTTTAGAAATTAAGAATGTTCCCAAAGAATGATGGGGGCATTTCAAAAGGATACAGAAGCCAGAATGCGAGGCTTCTACTGGCCACAACTCTGGGACATTGTGGATATCAAAATAAATTTGCAATAGGAAAGGATTATAGCCTATTAACTAAAACAAGATTTTTCGGATTTAATTAAGTGAGTAGAAGGAAAAGCTCTTCCTTATATCAGAAAGTCAATTAATAAATGCAGAAAGGAATGACAAAATTAGAAAAACCACCATTTGGCAACCACGGCAGGAAGAATGGGGAGCATGTCTCTAGACAGTAATTCCTTTCAAACTGGTTTATAGGAACTCACTGAGCTTGCTGATCCACCTCTGAGAGGCAAAGTGTCTGAATTTTGAAGCACTGATTATATAAACTTAGACAGAGACATGCCTCATTATTTAATAGGACTGTGTCAAAAGCCTACTATTAGGATGATGTGTTGGGTGTGGAACAGGGTCTCTTCCCTGCCAGGGACACTGGTGATTTCACTCCGTGTTCAGACTGATCTTTGAAGTCGAAGACAAGCAGAAGAATCCTTTTAAAATTTAGCCATGCCCACAGGCTGGGAGGGATACTGCTCTATTCAGAGGCAGAAAAGCACATTGCTGTACCTACTATAGAGCTTTCAGCAGTCCAGTGCACATGGAGAAACTTAATAAATGTTTATTGAATTAATGAATGAACAAAAGAATGGATAAAGTCAGGGACAAGTCTTGCATTTGTTATCTAGGTGATTAAAAAGGAAAAAAGTATCTGTTTCAAGAGGATTACAACCTGATTTTACTCCAGTAGTCAAATTTACTGTTTTGGAATTTGAAGACATTAATAAGTCTTTGCATCTTATGTCCTGAATTCTAACTTCCCTTGGCTTTATGAATGACAGAGAAGATGCTCTGTGAAATACAACCTTTGTAAATGCTTTCTGAACTTGAACATTGTGTTGCTTTGTGATTGCCTCCACTTAGGATTCCAAATGACCTCATGTGGATTCACATGAGGACTTGGGGAGCTGGGGAACTGAGGAGACAAGATACACACACAGCACACAAGCACACATACACCAACAATATAAATAGACACGTAACTAGAAACAGCTGTGCAGAGCCATTTAGTAAAAGGTTGAGTAGCTGCAACCATCCGGAATGGGTGGGAATGAGTTCAGGCTTCCCCCATGAGGCCTTCCTAAGGCTTTGCAAGAGGGCAAGAACAAGGTCTGGGAAGTGGGGAAATGGGATGGCTCAGTCTATCCTTAGCATCTCCATCCTGGCTGACTCTCCACCTCCGCTCACCCTTACAACATTACACACTTTGAGTTATGTGACATTTAGGCAGAAAGCAGCCTAGAGCACTCTTGGGGTATTAACCAAGAAGAAATACAGATCAGATTGGACCAAAAGAGAAAGAAGCCTCAGACTTCTGCATGGGAATAAGAAGGATACTACATGCTCCTTGACCTGATTTCTTTCCTGCTCAGGAAAGTCAGTGGATAAATAATAAAATTCATACTGCATGGAGAGCTGAGAGGCAAGACTTGCAGCATTCAAGTCTGAATTCCTGTCCTGAATATATTTGCACTGCCCCCAACTCCCTGGTCCCCAAAAGAATCTGGTCTGTCACTAAACAGCATCTTCTCAGTCTCTTCCATGTCATGAAGAAGGAGAGTGGGGGTAGTGTCAAAGACATGTCTTTATTTTGAAGATGAGAAATGTACATTTTTTCATTGTTAAAATAATCATTTCTAAGGAGGAATATATTGTAGGATCATAGATTTCTAGAACTGGAAGGATCTTTTAGAAACCGTAGAACCTAAGCCCCTTATTGTACAGAGGAGAAATCGGAAACATAGAAAAAAAGAATTTGCCTGATGTCTCAGAAAGACTAAGCAGCATTGGCACTATAAGCAGAGCTAAAAAGCCCAACTCCAATACTAAAAAGATGAAATGGTGCATTTTACTTTATCATCTACACAACTGACTCTGCTTTCTCTCTCATCACACTTTGGTTGTCATCCAAACATAACAAGCTTGATCACTCACCTTGGTCCTCTGAAACATCTGAGCCAAATCCAATTCCTGTGCAGCTGTCACGCAAGGTTATGCCTCTATCCAATGGCTTCTGTGTTGCCAAGACTGTGGATTTGACAACAGGAATTCAGATGCAATTTTGAACAATGGCGGCGTGGTTGGAACAGACATGTAATTCCTAAAATTTGTGAGTTGTGATTCTGTATGATGGTGGTTTAAGTTTGGAGCTTGAATATTGGCTCTGCAACTTTATAGGAGAGTGAACTTGGACTGGATGCTTACAGCCTACCTCATGAAATTAAATGAGATAATACATGTAAAGCACTGAGTATAGTATCTGCATTAAAATAACCAGCATTCTTGTAAAATGTATTAATGCTGTGTTATCACTTCTGTTTCTAGAATAAATCTAAGCCAGTATTTTTGTAACTTTTAAAGTCCAATATGCATGAGAGTTTGCCTTCTGTTGTTGCCCTTAGATCCTCTGCCACCAAAGCATGGGAAGAAACTGAAGCTAGCCTGCTGGAAAATAAGAGACACAAAGTCCTATGTCCCCCGTCGCCCTGACTGACAAATAAGCAACTACTGGACTGTGTAACTGGGCCCACCCTAGGTTGTCCATCCCACTGCTGACTCTCCAGCTGTCTGCAAATGCATAAGCAAGTGGGGAAATGATCAGCTGAGATTTCCTAAGACGGAAGAACTGCTCAGCTGACCCAAAGAATAGTGAGTTAAATAAACAGTTATTGTTTTAAGCCATCAGTTTTTGGGGTAGGTTGTTAAGCAGTCCAAACTAACCGATACAGTGTCCTCTGTGTTCATCTCCTGAGTGAATGAGAAATGATACATGTAAGGAAGGAAGGTGCCAAGAACCCTCCACCAGCAGGATTCTTCTTTCAGCAGAGAAGATGGTTTTGCGTGGAGTTATCCCCACCCTCTTTCTTGGCTCTTCCTTTCTGGGGAAGAGTGAAATTTGTAACCCCTGAAAGGAGACTGCTGGCTGGGTGTGGTGGGAGACCAGGATATGACCTGGCCTCATTAACACCATGCTCACTAACTAGCTGGGCCAATCAGTCTGTCTCTGTCCTCCTGGAAACTCTTACCACCCACTGTCTCCCAGACGAAAGCACCCCACCCACCAATCCTCCCTTCGAAACAAAGATGCATGGGAGCACGTAGTGGAAATACCAGGCCATGACACTTGGCAGAAGCCTGCCTCCCAGGGCTCTGCTGGGGATCCAGGAGGCAGAAATGCCAAGTTGGATTCACAGGTGTCGGGAAGGCCTTACTCCTGGATTCAACAGGCTCCTGTAAGGTGGCTCCGGGAAGAGAAACTCCACACACTCCTTCAGAAACTCATTTTCACCTCTCCAGTCCTTTCTGGGATAAAGCTTCTTACTCATGTTACTTTAACCTATTTTCTTTATCTCAATTCCAGGCCATATCAAGTGCCAATTTTATTAGCATTTAATATTTCAAAGACAAGGATGTCTTGTTTAGAAGACATCATTCAAACCCCCAGTCCTCTTTTATTGTACCAGCATATGAAGGTAAGAAGAGAACAAAAAAATATGTCCCCAGATAGGTCAGTTTTACATGGTTTTAATTCACAATTGCACACTCCATACACGCCTGCCTTTGATTTTTTGAAGACTTCCCAGCTCCTGGGCCCTTAAGAAAATAATATCAGAAGGATGTGTTTGGCAACCCTTCCAGAACCACCTTTTCTGTCCTAACATGCTTACGCCTCGTTACATTTGTTTTCAGCTCTTTGGTCCTGAACACTCTCCTTCCAATGGCCCTTTAGGCCTTATTGGCTTCAGCTTTCTAACCTGGTTTTATTCTCTGTTTATCTCTCTGATTTTAGCATATCCCCCTGAACGAGATGAGAATCCCTGCTCCGAAATCAGTGTCCCTAGCCTATTATTAATGTTCTCATTTCTACCATTAGATAATCTTTGCTTTAAGTGAGGAGCCAGAAAAACTTTCTATAAAGATCCAAATAGTAAATACTTCAGACTCAACAGGCCAATTAGTCTTCATCACATGTTCTTTGTTTGTTTTCTTTTTTAACATTTAAAATAGAAACATCATCCTTTGCTTGAAAATTGTGCATAAACAGGTGTGGGCTAGGTTTAGCTTGCAGGCTTATGACTTGCCCACCCTTCCTTTAAAGTAGAGTCTATTTTTAAAACACAAACATTCCTGAAAATAGCGAATAACCAGCAACTCAGTGTGAATTAGTTCATTCTCCTTCTTTCTAGTTCCAATTGGATGGAACAAGGTTTTAAAGAAAGGATGGGGGAGATAAGGATTTTTCAGGCCATTCCAGCTGTATAGTGGACAGGAAGAATTAAAATCCTGGGAGCTATGGACAAGGAGGAGGAAAGAAAAAGGCTCCGAGTCAAAGTTGCTCTACCATGTGTTAGTGGTTGTGGCCAGGACGATATTCAAAGTACTTAACAGCTGGTACAGCATGTGTGTGACCAAATCAGAAGGACACCAAGTAGCCTTTGTGCTGGATGAGGGACTGGAGGTTCCTGCTGCACCACACAGTAACGCTTTTGTTGCTGGATCGTGCGGCAAAGCCAGATGCAAGCTGCATATAGGGCTGGGAAGTGAGAGGTAGTGTTTACAAGGCCTAAAATGTCATGTGCTACCTTGATATTTTTTAGCTTCACAGGCCCCAAAAGGTTTAACTGTGAGTTCTCCTGTTCTTGTAACATATGCCCCTTCACCCACTTATCAGGTAGACCAGCTGCATACCACGTGACCTTCAACCTAGTGATCTGCAGTTCCCTACAAGCCTACAAAAGTATTCAGAGAAACCAACGACTTCCTCCAGTGGGAATCAGGGGGCACCTCACCCTCTTGTTACTACAAAGTCTGCCTTCCACAGCCTCTGCTTGCTCTGTCTATTCCCAAGTACAATCTCCACGTGGCCCTGCAAGGCATTTGGCATCCTCCTCTTCTGGGATGTGAGTAAATGTGACTCTAAACTGCTGTTAATGTCATCTGCCCATTGTTGGGGATCGTGTTCAGCCATCTCATTCTATATAGGGCGGGGAATCTCTCCCTCACAAATGGGGTGAATAAGCAATGATCAAAATGGGGTATCACCCTGGATTTTTGAGGCAGTGACTATTTACCAACCAGTAAAGGATCAGTTCAGTATTTTAACAACCAGCTCATCTGTATTTGAACCAGTATGGTTGCGATGTGATTTGGAGTTCCTGCTACTCTTCTCCTCTAGATTTCTTTGATTGGACAATGTCACTCTTCAGTTAGGAATGCTGAACTGATCCCAGCGCTTTAGCTATGGCCTGAACAGAAAAAACTAGGGAGGCTACCACATTTTTTAAAAGTGCACTGTTCCCCTGGGTGCGGTGGCTCAAGCCTGTAATCCCAGCACTTTGGGAGACCAAGGCGGGTGAATCATGAGGTCAGGAGTTTGAGACCAGCCTGGCCAACATGGTGAAACCCCATCACTACCAAAAATACAAAAATTAGCTGGGTGTGGTGGCAGGCAGACACCTATAATCCCAGCTACTTGGGAGACTGAGGCAAGAGGATCGCTTGAAACCGGAAGACAGAGGTTGCAGTGAGCCGAGGTTGTACCATTGCACTCTAGCCTGGGCAACAAGAGCCAAGCATCATCTCAAAAAAAAAAGTGCACTGTTCTAGATGTCTCTGTAAGGAATAAATTACTGGGCTCTGTGCTAATCTGTCTGTATTGCTCAAAGGGAATACCTGAGTCTGGGTAATTTATAAAGAAAATAGATTTAATTGGCTTATGGTTCTGCAGGCTGTACAGGAAGCATGGTGCCAGCATCCACTTCTGGTGAGGGCCCCCAGAAGTTTGAAATCATGGTGGAAGGTGAAAGGGGTGCAGGTGCATCACATGGCTAAAGCATGAGTGGAGTCGGGGGTGAGGTGTTCCATGCTCTTTTAAAGAACCAGATCTTGCATGAACTCAGCAACAACACAGTTATCATCAAAGAGATGGTACCAAGCCATTCAGAAGGGATTCACCCTGATGAATGATCCCATCATCGCCCAGCAGGCTCCATCACCACCACTGGGAATCACAGTTCAACATGAGATTTGGAGGGAACACACATCCAAACCATATCAGGCTCCCACGATATGACTACACTTCTTGTGTTATTGAGAACAAGAGAAAATAATAAAGAAAACGTAAGTAAGGTCATCAGGGAGACTTAAGGAAGGAAGGGAACTCACAAGCCATCTAGTGCAGTCTCTTCATTTTTGAAATGAAGTTGAGACCCACGAAAGGAAAGTGATTTGCACAAGGTCACACTAGAGAAAAGCCTGAGAGAGACAGAGCAAGGAGAAACAGGAAGAGAGAAAGCAGGTGTGAAAAAGCAAATGGAAGGCTGCCGTATGTGGTTTATGGTTGTCCATGAATGGGGAAGTGAACTAGAACTTCCCAAGGAGCAAACTTCTCAGGTGCTGGTCAGCTGGCCTCACTCCGGAGTAATTATTTCAGTAAAAACAAATGAAACTTGCAAATAAAAGACATCGATATCATCATGATGATTAGTAAAATGTTCAGATGTACTCATATTAACTTCTTGACATTGTTGACTCTGAGGTGGGCAGATGCAACTTTGATTTTTATTAACACTCCAACATCCTGCATTGTGTTACTGTGCCAAGTCACACATCAGAAAGATTTAGACTCCAGGTCTCCCATTAGGTGAATGTCCTCTTTCAAGGAGGAAAACTTAATCCCTGATGGATGAACCTCTCTTTTTTAAATCAGCAGGCTGCTCAGTTTTAGTGAAAGGGAGGGGTTTATACTGAAAGCAGGTGCTGAATTCCAAGTGAAGGCAGACATTGTCAACAGTGCTTTGACTAAGAGTTGGACAATGTGAAACCCATCCCAGGCTTTGGCACTAACCAGCTGGGGACACGTCATGCCTCTCACTGTAAAATGAGGAGTCTGCAAAGGATGATGTCTGAGGTGCCTTCCAGCCCTGCCATCCCGAGGTTATGATGGTGTGAGGGGGTCAGGCCTGGTCCTGACTTCCCTTCCTGGTCAGCTGGTGAATGGGATGTTAGCTCACAGGGAGGAAAGCACAGGAAGGCTTTGGGTGGAGCTCTCCTGCTAACATACATTAGAAAACAGAATAACCTCACATCTTCCCATAAGTTGGGAAGTGAGTCACCAGGGTGAGCTGTGAAGCATTTTTCTCTGATGTCTTCCAAACTATAGACTATTTCCCACATTTAAGATGTGCAAAAAAAAAAAAAAATCAACAAATTTATGTATACACCATATTGGAAAAGCTGGATGAAGTAGGCACTGCCCACCCACTACCTATGGAAATGTATGCTGGAGCCATCTGATTGAAGGGCAGTTGTCAATGTCTATCAAAAGGACAAGCACATATTCCTCAGACCCAGCAATTCCTCATTACGATGGAGTCAACGTTTACATCCCTTCACAACTCATGTGTTAAAATCCTAACCCCCAAGATGCTAGTGTTAGGAGCTAGGGACTCTGGGAGGTGACTAGGGATTCGTCTGAGGGAGGAGCCCTATGAGTAGGATTAGTGCCCTTAATAAAAGAGGCCCCAGGGAGACTTTCAGCCCTCCGCCAGGTGAGGACACAGCAAGAAAGTTTACCAAACACCGAATATGCTGGTGCATTGATCTTGAACTTCCCACCCTCTAGAATTGTGAGAAATACATTTCTATTGTTTACAAGCCACTCAGTTTATGATATTTTGTTACATCAGCCCTAATGGATTAAGGCACTCATCCTGGAAATTACCTGACGTTATACATAACAACATACATATCATGTTACTCAAAGCTATATTGATTCTAATAGCAAATGACTGAACACAACCTAAATGATCATTAATAAGAGACCAGTTAGCCAAATTAGTGTTCTGCAGCAATCTCCTCAGCTATGAACTGAATGAGGAAGATTTTCATAATAGGGCATGATTTCTAAACTGGATTATTAAATGACAAAACCAAAGTGCAGAGTAAAGAAGTGCTAAAAAATGCTCACAATGATAGGATTATATCAAAGGAACACAGGCGCCAACTGAAAGAACTCCCAATAGCCAAAACTGGAACAATGTCAGCAACAAAATGAAGTAGAATTAGATTATGCTATGGACTGACTTATGTGCCCCCAAGATTCACAGGTTGAATCTCTTACTCCTTATGTGACTGTATCTGGAAACTGAATATTTATTTAGGAAGTAATTAAGGTTAAATGAGGTCATAGGGAAGGCCCGTGATCCTTTGTAAGAAAGGATTATTGTCTTTGTAAGAAAAGGCAGGAGAGAGCTCCCTCTCTCTTTTTGCCATGTGAAGATACAGGGAGAAGGAGGCCTTCCACAAGCCAAGAAAAGAGCCCTCACCAGAAATCAAACTGGCCAGCACTTTGACCTTGGACTTCATAGTCTGTAGAACAGAGAAAAAACAAAATTCCCTGCATATGACATTTTGTTATGACAGTCAATTAACACGGATTATAATATAAAATATAAAATATATATGTATGTGTCCATACTGCTACAAATAAATGATTGGATAAATAAATGAGGGAGAAAAGACAAATCTCTTATGCAAAGAGTTTTCAAATAATTTATGTAATTATTCTTAAGGCGATAGAGCATAAATCCCACTTCTGAAGTGTAGGCTGTACATAGTGCCTTTCTTCCAAAGAGAACATTGTGCAAAGAGAGAAAAAAGGTAACATTATAGTAAAGAAACCTAGCAAACACCTTCAGTCAGGTGATCAAGGTGAACATCCAGTGATAAGCCATATTGAAAGCATATACCTTTGATACGAAGAATGGCAGTTTACCTCTGTGGTAACCCATAATCCTAGCCTAATGGTGTGAACACTTCAGGAAAATCCCAGCCAAGGAGTGCTCTACAAAATACTTGACCAGCATTTCTCAAATTTGTCAAGATCATCAACAACAAGGAAAATCTGATAAGCTGTTAGAGCCAAGAGGCCCCTAAGGAGATGCAACAATAAATGAACTGTGGAATCATGGCGGTAATGCAACAGGAAAATGACATGAAGTAAACACTAGACATCTGAGTAAAGTACAAACTTTCATTAAATACAATGTGTCAATACTGGTTTGTTAATTGTAACAAATATACCTTACTAATGTTAAGTTATTACTAGTAGAGGAAACCGTGTGTGTGTGTGTGTGTGTGTGTGTGTGTGTGTGTGTGTGTGTGTGTGTGTGTGTGTAGGGGATTAATGGGAACTCTATTCTATTTTTGCAAATTTTTTATAAATCTAAAACTATTCTAAAACAAAACGTTTATTTTAAAATAAAACCAATGTAGAGCAATATGTTTTGCATATTCTTTCTTGTATTTTTTTAAAATGAATAATAAGAGGTAGAAAATAAACCTCTCTGGGAAAAATACACAAAACTACAGAGGAACTGAATACATAAGACTTTTTAGAGTATTTCCTTTTGTATATTCTGAATATTGTTCCATGGAGATATATTATCTATTGTGTAAAAGTTACATGTGAAAATTAACAAAGATCCCAATTAAAACACCATCCCTTATAGTGGCACAAAGAGAGAGGTAATGACCCCAGGGACTTTGTACAAACTCAGGGTTGTGAACCTAACTGTGGTACTCCAATCCAAGTGGACTCTCACAAAGGAGAGGATAACTAAGAAGATGTGTCCATATGGCAGATGCTTCACGCAAAAGAAAAATCAGCAGAGAGTAAGTTGTCAGGAAAGGTCATAGAGCTTCAGAGACTTCATGAGATCAAGACATACAGGCCTCAGCATCTGGAGAAGGGAGTTGAGGGACCAGAGGGAAGGAGCAAGGTGAAATTCAAAACACCCAGACTATAGCCAGTGCAGCTGGTCCAGATGGTCCCTGCCTTTTCAATCTTCCTCAGGCTCCTGTCCCCAGGAAGGGATGTGATGAGAGTGTTAATTGGAAATAAGGGCTTGGATGCAGAAAAAGAAAATGCTTCAAACCTGTGCTCAGTCCTTAACCTAGGGCTGTGAGAGGCATTAAGGGAATTTCATGGGCTTCTTTTGTTTACTGTTTTATATATATATGAGGATTTCTATTCTTTTTGTATTACTATTCTTTTGGTTGAACTAGTTTTCCATTTTATGCGCTCAAGTCTCAGAAGCCTTAATTTGGAGAATTCTGTAGACAGTCATGTTGCTTTCACTACCCACACCATATATTTGGGCCCTGGTTAGTTAAGTACTCAACTACCTCTGTGCACTTTCCTGCATTGTTCTCTAGAGAAACCAAAGTGTGAGACTGGTGCCCTAGACATAATCAACAAACTCCTGAGGGAGGAAGCATGTCTTGTACATCTCATACATCCCACAGCCAGCTCAGGGGTGGGCTAGCAACTATTTCATTATTCTAGATCGTCCTCTTCTCGGGTGGTTCCCCAACTTCTGTGTTAATGTTGTGTCTCATAGCTGAGCAGAGCACATAATTTATTGTCCCCAAACAGGACATAATTGAAAATGAAAAGGTGATGGTACTAAAAATACTGCAGCACATCAGGCATAAACTCCATTGTCCTGGGGCGAACCAGGATGTAAGGCCAGGCCCATGGGTAACATTTGCTGTGCCCAGGGGAGTACAAAAGGCGGCCCATCGATGACATCTAAATATGTAAAAGTGCTACATGAAGCTAAGGATGTATTAAATAAATATGCACTGTCCTCCTGCCATAATACGGTGGCTTGTGGTGAGCTGGCTGCCATCCCAGTCCCTGGCCCCATGATCCTGGGTTATCCTCCCAGGCATCTTCCCACATCATGAAGGGCCTGAAAGGTTTATGTGTAGACAAACTGGCTCACCTTCCAAGCTCTGTTTTGGCTCCCCTGAAATAACTGCACCATGGCCATCCACTGAGTGGGAGGCAGGATCCTTCCTTAGGAAGGGAATTTTGGGGTACTTTGTACCCAGAATATGGTCTAGAAAGTGGAGTGCCAGCTCTGGATGGACATGACCTTGTAATCTGGCAAGTTCCTCCTGCTCTGGGGAAGGGCATGGCCAGAAGAGGGCCAGAGTGGTACCCTCTAGATTGTGGGACCCATCCGAGAGCTCCTCTTGCCTGATGTTATGAACTTAATGGTATCTCCCCAAAATCCATAGGTTGAAGCTATAATTCCCAAAGGGACTATATTTGGAAATAGGGCCTTTAATGGGTTAATTAAATAAAGTTAAATAAGGTCATAAGAATGGGGCCCTAATCCCACAAGACTGGTGTCCTTACAACAAAAGAAAAAGATACCAGAGATTGGGACTCTCTCCTTTTCTTTTTTTCTCTCTGCACACGCACAGAAAAGAAGGCCACATTAGGACACAGCCAGCGGTGGCTATTTATGAACCAAGGAGAGAGGTCAGGAGAACCTAACCCTGCTGATACCTTGCTCCTGGGCTTCCTTCCAGCCTTCAGAACTGTGAGAAAACCCATTTCTGTTGTTTAAAGTCTCTGTCTGTGGTGTTTTGCTATGGCAGCCCGAGCAAATTAATGCAACGGAAAATGAGCCTGATCCCCTGATAGTCACCTCAGTCTTAAACGTGCTCTAAGTGCCTTCCAAGTGTTATGAAAAAGGGCCCTTGAAAAGGAAGGCGTAGATCAAGACGAGCGGGAGGTAAAGAAAAAGGGCCGTAGTGTCCGGGGTACGGGGCATGGTCAGGAAGATTGGGCCCCGTGGAGTCTCCTTCACTCATTCCTGAATTCATTTGACAAGCACGTGCTACAGTCCCACTTGTGCCAGGCATTGTGCGGGGCAGTGGAAATGCAGTTTGAAGTATCAGTTGCTGTTAAAGGAAATGGCAGGAACTGCAATTACCTTTGCACCAGACTAACAGAAAAGGCCTCTGCTCTCTGTGGACCTGATTTCTACTGGGATTCACTGGGCGGTGGTGTCAGGATGGCCCGGTAAGTCCTACAGAGGTGAATGAGCTGTGTCTTTTAGGGAAAACGTGTCAGTCCAGGATTCCTTAGCCTCATTCTCCAAACGTTCATCTCACAGGGTGACCCAAGGTCACGGGAGGTCCTTTTGTTGCCTTGGTGACCACCTCTCCCCAGGTACCTGGGGCAATTGGAGGAGGATAGGTGTGATAAACCCTTCTAACATCTGAGCTCAGCTGGGCCCCAGATGTGTCCCTAGGTAAAAGAGTAGGGCTGGGAGGTCACAGAGAGGTGAGCTCAGACAGGCTATAATCCTTGGCTCTGGGTGTGAAATAGTCGGTCAAGGCAGCAGCCCTTCAGAGGGCAGGTGTGGGATTCCTGAAGGTCCTGAGGCGGGCATAGCCAGCTCCCAAATCTCCTACCTGTCAGAGAGTCACTGGACTAGACATTTCCTTGACTCTCTGGACACTTAATCCACCTGGGATTAGTTAGCCTTGATTTCCCACCAACCTAAGAAGGGTGTTTCAGCACTTTCTTGCTTTATTTCAAAAAGGAGCAAAGGAAAATCTGGGCTTTCCTCCTCCTATTCCCCCTCTTCATCACTTCTCCAAACAGAAATGGTTCTAATTTCTCAAGCTTTGCACCATATCTGACAAATGGCATTATTCTGAGTCAGGACTTTCGGTAACGTGGTTCTCAGGCCTCCAAATAAAGTCAATCTGATTAGCACTGATCACCCAAATAATAAAAAATTAGTACTTGTTTACTTTTTTAGGGAGGAATTTTCTTTATTTTCCTCCATCCCACATCTTTTTAATTTCAGTTCTTTTCAAAATTATAAAAGTGCCAGTTGGTCCCGTATCAGAACATGCTTTTGGGTTTTTATGGTGTGGAAATTAGGAGTAAAAGGACCTAAAAATTTTCAGCTGCTGCTTCCAAGTGAGGGAATGAAAGAATAATATGTCCAACTCATACCTCAACCATGAGACCAGCTTTCAAAGGTTCTGGATATTGCTTTGAAGTCCTCTTTGAAAATTTTAGTCAAACAAATCTCCCAATTAAAATGATATGGAGACAGCCAAATGACAGACAGAATAAAAATGAACACGTAGTGACCACATCATTCAGGGTCATAGGCTGTGACTTATCCTTCCAGGTACAGCTGGCTGTCATTTTTTTTTTTTTTTCTTGAGACAGAGTTTCACTCATGTTACCCAGGCTAGAGTGCAATGGAGCGATCTCGGCTCACTGCAACCTCTGCCTCCTGGGTTCAAGCAATTCTTCTGCCTCAGCCTCCCAAGTAGCTGGGACTACAGGCATGTGCCACCATGCCCAGCTAATTTTTGTATTTTTAGTAGAGATGGGGTTTCACCATGTTGACCAGGATGGTCTCGATCTCTTGACCTCGTGATCCACGTGCCTCAGCCTCCCAAAGTGCTGGGATTATAGGTGTGAGCCACCGTGCCCGGCCAGCTGGCTGTCATTTGTTTGCTGTCCTCAATTCTTTGGGTCTATCAAGTAACAATCGCCTTCTAGTCTTAAAAGGATAAGTACAAATGGAGGAAATTCTGCTTCTGAAATGGAGGAAAAGATTGGCGTGAGTTAATACTTCAACTTACTAGGCTGAAGAGGCCTTTTCCTCTTTTCTTAGGAGATGTCGCACTTCTGTGCCTATCACTACTTACTGCCTCTATAGATGCCTGCTCCATTGGACCTACAAACTCTTTCTCCTGCATGTTCTTGGAGACTCTTAGGCCCTAACATTTAGCCTTGAATTGTCAAGGGGCCTCCATCCAAGATTCCCACTCTTATATCTAGTCCCTGCCCAGTCCCTGGATCTAACATTAGCTAATTTCCCAGTGTGCACCAGTCTGGTCTCTCTGGCTCTTTCCTCATTCATTGGGTTGAGTTCTTGGCTGGTGATGTAGGAAGCTTTGGGACAGAAGAAGGGATCACACCAAGCAGGCTGTACTGCTTCCTCAGATTCCTAAGGAGGCCAGGCGTGGTACAAATGTCAAGTGAGGAAAGTGACTGCTAGCAAGATAATGCAAGAACCAGCTTAGCTGGGGGATTCTGGCCCCGTGTCCCTTTCCATTCCTTAAACAACTCCTAAAATTCCTCCCTGTCACAGAAGAACCAAAGGAAAAAGAGAGCGTGGGACTCTTGTTCTTTAAATGTACTTATTCTCAAAACATATGGCATATACCATTGGTGGTTGTCTACCCAATTGACAAGACTGAGTATGTGCAACAAAACACCAGGCTGAGCAGGACACAAACAAAAAATGGAAAAGCTCATCTCTAATGAACGTTCGCAGAATTTTACAATCAAAACTTCTAGAGGCAAAAATCTGTTTTCCCTTCAGTAAAACTTGTAAGTCTAATCTTTTTAAGTGTAGTGTTGTATTTATTTTTAATGCCACATTATTTTTTTTTCATACCTAGTGTCTCCTAGTGTCTTGCTCTAACACAGTATATCATGAAAACAGCAGTGTCAGAGGTCCTTGCAAAGCATGGACTCATACCTAGGTGTTCTAGTTGGTTGTGTGACCTTGGTTACATCATGTAACTTCTATGGACCTTCATTTCTTTTTGTGTCAAATAAAAATCGGTCTCGGTGTTTAAAATTCCTTCAGCTCGACAGTCCACGATGCTATAACTTTTCAGCAATATGCATTCCTATACATGAACCAGCTGAGGTTTAAAAGTGACGGTCCACTGATTCTTGCCATCATGGCTGGAAGCCTCAGAAGCCATAGTGGCCCATAGGGCAGGGATGAAGCTTAGCGTTTGCCTTTGAATGGCTGCTCCTTTGGGATACGGCACACAATTCCATGGCTTTTAAGTGGGATGGAGAGTTCACCTTCCATAAAACAAAGGACTTTCTGGGGCTGAATGCATGATACAAACTTTAAGCCCATAAGAGACCACCATGTTTCAATGAAAAAGGCTAACGGAAAACAGACGCTGGGCCCACATTGCACAATCCTGGAATGCCCAGCTCCTGCTCAGATCTCCCCCCTGCTCTGTCAGTCATTGAGAAAACTGAAAGGGACTTTCTCTGGCCTCCTTTCCACACCCAGTCTGCCCACCCCAAGGCAAATCCTGATCAGAGCCCCTGGGCAATGACCTCCTGGGGAAGGTAGTAGATCCCACCTAGCAGGTGATCTTCAAGGAACCTCCAGGCTTTGATGCCTTGTGACTCCTGGGAAACCTGGGGTCTCTGGAACAGGAGGTTGATTTCCAGAGAATATTCCACAGCTCTGTATGCAACCCTAATGTCTCTCAACCATCTGCTTCACCTGGGGTGGAGAAGGTGAGCAGTCCACAGGAGATGCAGGCAAATGGAAGGGGCAGCTTTGACATTCTGTATGTGGTTGGGGAGGAGGCCTATAAAATTTCTGCAGATATTCCAAGAAGGCTTCTGAGAGGAGATAGTAGCCTGGAAGAATTTTAAAAATGGGAAGGAAGGTAACTTAATAGCTTTGAGATTCAAAGGGAGGCTCTCCACAGGCAAAACCACACTGATTAGATGCCGAAGTGCGAGAGGCTGTGAACTCTGTACCACCTCCGTGGGTGGTCTCATTGTTGTGCAAATGATCCACTGAACGCTGAGGAGAAAGCTGGGGGCTGTGCTGCCCAGGTTGGGGCTGCTGTCACTGCTTTTGTTAGTCCACGGCAGGAGGCAGCCAAAGGCCTCAGCCTGACAAGGAGTCCAGGCAGAGCTGAAGAGGAAGAGGTGGTGATAGACTCTCAGAGGGTTGTGTCAGGTCCAACAAGGCAGGAACGCTGGCCACAAGCCTCCATCCTCCTCCCAAAGACCCTCCGGAACCAGCACTTTTCCCGCCAGATGTTTTGAATCTCTTTCCCCTTCCTAATTGAAGACAGCTTTCCTTTCTGCTTGAGAGGGAACGGGAGGAACGTGCCCTGCAGCTCTTTCCCTCCTCTTCTTCCCTCTCCTTCCTCTGGAGTGGGAAAGCTTCTCATTTCCAAGCAAAATGTGGGCTTATATGGTTCATCCAGCCCCTTCCCAGAAAAAAGCAGTTCTCAGAAAGAAGCCAGCCCCCTTTTTCCTGGTAGAAGGAGTGTGGTCCATATCTCCCCCACTTACCTCTCTGCCTTACAGGCACTTACCTCAATAAGATGGCAGCAAAGCCCCTTCCCACAGAGAAGCTGTATTTCCCAACAGTCAGCAGGGAAGAATGCCTCTGTGCCCCAGATCAGACATTTTTCCCTGGAGAGCACCGTGACCAGTTACAGAAAGTGTTCACTTTCCTCGCCAAGCAGTACTGGGACCACCACATTAGGAATAATCATAATTCAACCTCAGTTAGTCCCGAGAGCAACAAATTAGCATCAGAATTCCTTTCAAGATTCACCAACGGATTGGATCTGCACTGCATTTGCCAGCCCTGGTGTTTCTGTCAATGGAGTCTGAAATGCTGTAATTCTGGGAATCGTGAGGCAAAGTGAAAGACCCTCCTGGAGCACTGTGGAGTCACACCCTTCCATCTTATCAGTAACCTGCATTTCTCAGACCACCCAAGTCTGAGGGTAAAAATAGAACCCCAAGAGCAAACACAAAATTTCTTCAGGAAAATACAGTTCTGTTCTATAGAAATTTAAGCTCTCTCTCAAATTTCATTCAAGTATAGTCCTGGGTTTCTGTCTCCTGTGGTGTCTCATGGGTAGCTTCAGAGGGTCTCTCACACGGGCTCTGCAAACTGCTCCTCTGGGCTGCCATGTGACATCTGGTGCATTTATTCCCTCCTGCCCTGACACATTTGGGGTAATGACTCCAGTCACTGCCGACACCATCACTGGTGTCTGCCCAAGACATTCAGTTCCTGCCAGTGTCCACTGTCAAGGTCATTGATGTCAATGGTGGGGCATCCTCATCAATTACTACTGAAGATGCTGGCACCAATTCTGCAAATGACCTGCATACTAATATCCCAGTCCTTATTGTTTTTACTTTGCTCCCCTGCCGGCACCATAACGTTGCAGTGACCAGCATCAAAAGTAAATAGAATCTTACCTCTGTTCTAGAATCAATGATTCCCTGATGCCAACCTCACTCTGGGTTCCTCATATAACTAAATGCCTGGCAGACCCACGCCATCAGTTCTTCACAGATGTCATATCTCTTCTAAATCCTAGCATCCAAAGAGTTCAAATTCAAGCTGAAACTGATTATAATTACTACGACCATGGTGGTTAAGAACTTGGGTTTGAATCTGGCTCCACCACATTATCTCTGACACTTAATTTCCTTATCTTTAAAATACAGATTTTATGAGGCTGTGTATGTTACAATAATTTCTATGCCACAGAGTTGTGTTAAAGGAAATGCATGCAATTTACTTAACCCCATTTTTAGATTGTGGTCAATAAATGTTGACGATTAAAATTATCACTAGTTTGTTTTTTCTTAAAGAAGAAGGAGCTGAGGTCAAGAGAAGTGAGGTGACTTACCCAGGATCACACAGCCAATGAATGGCAAGGCCAAGACAACATATCTCCAGGAATCTGACTCAGACTTCAGCCCTCTTGAATAACATTGTATTCCCATAGCTCCACAGGTAAGCTTCTACTGGAATTGTATTTGCTTGGTAGTTTTTCAGTTTTTTTCTTAATTTAATATCACTGATGAGTCTCCAGCTGAGAGGAATTAGCAACAAATGTAATTGATTGATGTGTTTTTCCTGCCTGCTGCACAGATAAAAACCATTCACTGAGACCATGGTGTTGCAGTAAAGAAAAAGTTTAATTAACACAAGGCTGGCCATAGAGAAGAACTGGAGTTATCACTCAAGTCAGTCTCCCCAACAGCTCAGAGCTTAGATTTTTTATGAAAAGTGTGGTGGGCAGGGGGCTAGGGAATGAGTCCTACTGATTGGTTAGGGATGAACTCATAGGAGTGTGAGGAAAACAGTCCTCATATGCTGAGTCCTCCTCTGGGTGACGCTCACAGGACTGGCTGAGTCATCAGCCTGGGAGGGATCAGTCAGTTTCCAGAATGCAAAAATCTGAAAAACATCTCAAAAGACCAGTCTTAGGTTCTACAATAGTGTTGTTATCTACAGGAGCAATTGAGGAAGTCACAACTCTGTAACATTTGGACACATAACTCCTGAGCAGTAAGGAATTATACAAATTATGGCTCCATTTTAGCAGAATTCAGGCTCTTTCCACAATCCTAATCTTATGGGCTTTTATTAGTCTTACAAAGGTGGTTTCAGAACCTAAACAAGGAAGGGATCTGTTTTAGGGAGAGAATATTATCATCCTTCCTTCAAAGTTAAACTATAAACTAAATTCCTCCCATGGTTAGCTTGGCCTACGTGTAGGAAAGAGCGAGGGAAGCCAGTCCATGGGGCTAGAAGCAAAATGGAGTTGGCCATGCTAGACTTCTCTCACTCTCATAATCTTTGCAAAGGCAGTTTCACAAACACAGCCAAAAAAAGAAAAAAAAAAAAAAGGCAAGGAAAGAGATGATGAGAGTCAGACTACAAATTCCAATGAGGCAGTGGGAATTGTCTGTCAGTCATTTGATGATGGCGAGTGTCTTTCCACTCCTTATTTTAAGTAGGAAGTTAGAAGACAAAGCACAAGTGATTGGTTCTTTATTTTAAAAGGCCAAACTTAAAACCTACAAAGGGAAAAGGATTTTGAACCATCCAGATCTTGGCAGAGCTAGAACGAGAACTAGGTTTAATACTCATTTTAATGTGATCCTAAGCTAGAATATTCCCCCAAGGTTCTAGAGTTAGCTCTTGAGAAGAGACACATTTTTCCACATCAGTCTTATATGAGGTGGAGTGGCAGAGCAATCCAGGCTTATCGGGCTTCAGACAAAACACAGGATGCCAGAGGGTAGCCAGGAACCCTTCACACTTCAATTCTTTTTACCGTTGAATCTTAAGTGCCAAAGCCTTGAGAGGAAAAAAGTTCTTCAGCAGCTGGTTTTACTGTTTAATAAAATAGGTAGTTGATTCTGTGGTGGTAATTTAAGAGGGGCTGGTTAATTCTCTATACTAGCTATTGCTGCATAACAAATTTCTCAAAAATTAGTGGCTTAAAACAATAAACACATTATCTAAATTTCTCTGGGTCAGGAATATGAGAGCAGCTTAGCTGGATAGTTCTGGCTTGGAGTTTTTTTTTTTTTTTTTTTGAAGTTGCAGTCAAGATGTCAGCTGGGACTGCAGTCATCTGAAGGCTTGACTGGGGCTGGGGAGTCTGCTTCCAAGATGGCTTCCTCAGATGACTGTAGGCAAGAGGCTGCTTCCCAAAGACATGGAAGCAAAGAGAAGAGACACTGGTGTCCCCTGGGGGAGTTATTGAGAGATAAATCAAGGAGGAAACTGTACTGCCTTTTATGACTTCATCTCAGAAGCCACTCACTGTCATTTCTGCCACATTCTAAGCTTTAGGAGCAAGTTACTAAGTTCAGTTCACATATAAAGAAAGGCGAACTTAAGTTCCACCTCTTGAGAAAAGAAATACCAAAGAATTTGTGAACAACCCATTAAAATTATCACCTGCTATGTCAATCTAAGCTTTATTCATTTGTTAGAAATTACACCATTAGTGAACCTGAGAGCTAAAACATAACTCATTTTCACATTCAAACAATTTAAATTTAAATTTGTTAAATGTAAATTTATGCATAGCACTGACCAGGAGTCAGAGGCTCAGATTTTACACTTTGCTTCAAGTACGCCATAGCTTTGGGCATGCCACTTCTCCTTCTGGACCTCAGTTTCCTCTTCAGTAAAATGAGATTTCTGCCTTTTCAACAAATGGTCCTGGGAGAACTGGATATCTATGTGCAAAAGAATGATGTGAACACTTACCTACACCATATACAAAAAATTAACTCAAATGGATCAAAACCTAAATATAAGACCTAAAACTATACAACTCTTAGAAGAAAACACAGGGTAAAAGGTTCATGATACTGGATTGGCAGTGATTTCTTGTATATGACACTAAAGGCACAGGCAACAAAAGAAAAATAGATAAATGGAACTTCATTAAAAATTTTTAGAATTATGCATCAAAAGATATCAGTAAAGTAAAACATCAACTCAAAGAATGAGACAGAATGTTTGCAAATCATGTGTCTGATAAGGGATTAATATCCAGAGTATTTAGAGAGCTTCTAAATCTCAACAACAAAAACAACCTTATTCCAAAGTGGGCAAAGGACCTGAATAGACATATCTCTAAAGAAGATATACAAACGATTAATAAGCACACAAAAAGATGCTCAACGGAACAAGTCATTAGGGAAATGCAGATCAAATCCACCATGAGATACCACCTTATGTTTATTAGAGTGGCTACTATAAAAACAAACAAACAAAAAAAAACCAGAAAATAATAAGCATTAGCCAGGATGTGGACAAATTGGAACCCTTGTGCATTGTTGGTGGGAATGTAAAATGGTAGAGATGCTGTGGAAAACAGTATGGCAATTCTACAAACAATTAAAAATAGAATTACCATATGAGCCAGCATTTCCACTTCTGGATGTATACCAAAAGAACTAAAAGTGGGGTCTTGGCCAGGCACCTTGGCTCATGCCTGTAATCCCTGCACTGTGGGAAACCAAGGTGGGTGGATCACTTGAGGTCAGGAGTTTGAGACCAGCCTGGCCAACATGATGAAACGCCGTCTCTACAAAAAACACAAAATTTAGCCTGACATGAAGACACGAGCCTGTAATCCCAGCTACTTGGGAGTCTAAGGCTGGGGAATCACTTGAACCCAGGAGGCAAGGCTGCAGTGAGCTGAGTTTGTGCCACTGCCCCCCAGCCTGGGTGACACAGCAAGACAGTCTCAAAATAAAAAAATAAATAAAATTTTAAAAAATGAAAATGAAAGTGGGGTCTTGAAGAGATATTTGCACGCCCTTGTTCATAGCAGCATTATTCACAATACCAAACCAAGTGTCCATAGACAGATGAATAGATAAGCAAAGTGTAGTATATACAGGCAATGGAATATTATCACCTTAAAAAGGAAGAAAACTTCTACATGTGCTGCAACATGGATGAAGCTTGAGGACAGTATGCTCAGAAAAATAAGCCAGTCACAAAAGCGAAAACAAGATTCCATTTATATAAGGTATTTAGAGTCGTCAAGATCATAGAGGTGGAAAGTAGAATGAAGGTTGATAGGGGCTGGTGTTAGTGGGGAATGGGTAGTTACTGTTTAATGGGTACAGTGTTTCAGGTTTACAGGATAAAAAGGAGTTCTAAAGATGGATGGTGGTAATAGTTGCATAACATTGTGAATGTATGTAATGCCACAGAACTGTGCACTTAAAAATGATTAAGATGGAAACTTTTATGCATATTTTACCATGATAAAAATAATTGGGAAAAAAGTCAACAAATAAAGATTCCTGGACTCAAAATTGTTAATGTCCCTTTTGGCTCTGATATTCTATCCTCTAACGTTATTTATTCAATTTTAGAGTTTATAGTCCATTTCTGACAATCTCTCTTTATCTATCAATCTATCTAATCTATCTATCTACATTTGTGTATGTTTCACGTTTCTGCATGTGTCTCTATGTTTCAAAGCCTATATAAATAAATCTTTCATGGCCTTTTAATCTTTAGAGCGAAGGTGAGGCTGTTTATGTTACAGGAACATATTTTATTTGCCCACCGCAGCCAGAGCACAGCATGCTATTACTATAAATGGGGTATGATGGTGTTTTGTTGTGAAACGCCTTTTGATGTAGGACAGCTACAGTCCAATGCCTTCCAAATATATTTCACCCTACTGTAAAAATAAAATGACAGATCTTGTGGCCACGGGGTCTCTGCACACATTTCCAGGAACCTGAGGCCATTTACTAAATCCAAAAACAAAGACATTGTTTTAATGGTTATAGATGTGTCCACTCAGCTTTAAACAAGGCATCCCTCCTACTCCGAACCCCTTATGTATGAAGCCCAGCAATAATCAGTCAGCCTGGATAAAAAAGGAGGGACATATCTGAGTACTTTTTTGAGACATAACACTAATCCTCCAAGTTGTTTCGCAGACCACCCTGTCTATTCCTTACCCTACCATCCCATTTGAAAAAAACCATTAATCCAGTAGTGTCTTTATTTTCCCTCAAAGACAGATCATCTTTAGAATAAAATTCTTAGGGAGAAAAAATATCTTCATTTAAAAACAGCAATATTCAGTTTAGGAATTGAAGAAACAGAGTATAATTCCAAGTGCTTCCTTAGTCTCTGGGTTTTCCCTAGCAGTCCCTTTGTGCATATACATTTCATACAACTGTTCACGCAGGTCTGGAAGGGGGTCTCGCTAAAGATACTCATGATACTCAAGGCTGTAATCCCAGCACTTTGGGAGGCCGAGGCGGGTGGATCACGAGGTCAAGAGATCGAGACCATCCTGGTCAACATGGTGAAACCCTGTCTCTACTAAAAATACAAAAAATTAGCTGGGCATGGTGGTGCGTGCCTGTAATCCCAGCTACTCAGGAGGCTGAGGCAGAAGAATTGCCTGAACCCAGGAGGCGGAGGTTGCGGTGAGCCGAGATCGCGCCATTGCACTCCAGCCTGGGTAACATGAATGAAACTCCGCCTCAAAAAAAAAAAAAAAAAAGATACTCATGATAGTGGTGTTTGCAGCAGTAGTAGGTATTACAGTCCGGCAGCAAGCAGTCCATCTGCAGAGAGTGGACAAGTAAAATGTGGTAGAGATATGCCATGGACACTTCAGTGATTAGAAACGTATCAGTTACCTATTGCTGTGTAACAAATTACTCCAAATTTAACATGTTAAAACAACAAACATTTATTATATTACAGTCTCTATGAGCTAGGAGCCAGCATGGCTTAGCTGAGTCCTTTGGCTCAGGGTCTCTTATAATGCTGCAATGAAGCGTTGGCAAGAGCTATGGGTCCTCTCAAGTCTCTACTAGACTAGGATAGGATTTGCGTCCAAGCTCACCCACGAGGCTGTTGGCAGGATTCGGTACCTCACTGCTGTTGGACTGAGGTCCTCAATTCCTTGCTGGCCCTTGGCTGGAAGTCTCTCTCTAGTTCTTGCTGTTAGGCTCTCTACAGGGTGGCTCTCAAAATTTCAGCTGGCTTCCACCAGAGCGAGCAAGTGAAGGCACAAGAGAGGAAGACAAAGGCTTTTAATAACCGAGTCTCAAAAGTAACATACTGTCACTTTTGCCACATTCTGTTAACTAAGAGCAAGTCGCTAGGTGTAGTCCACAGTCAAGGAACAGGGACATGTGTACCAACAGGGCACCATCATTGGAAGCCACCTTAAAAGCTGCCTACCACAAGAAGCAACAGATTAAAGGTCGCAATACTTTAATCTGTTACTTTTTTGTAATTTAATACTTTAATTTCTATTTCACTAACAGAAAAAGGCAAAAGTTATGGTGAAGTCTGCAGCAGAATACAATTTGTTTAAACTAAAATACATAGAAACAATACTATATGCTTTACAAAGATACAAACAAATTCATAGTATAAAATAATCACATTGCAATGTTTGCCTGCTAGGCATGGAGAGTTGGTGGGAATTGAGAATAAATAAACACATAAATCCAAAGAGAGGCCTGGTGGATACAGAATAAAATCGCATACTATAAACTCAGGACCAAGTGCAGTTCCTTGCCCATGAGGATCAAAAGAAAGGAAAGATAAAGTAACAAAACAAACACTCTGGGTCGCTCAAATACTCAAGTTCCCATGGAAGGGTCTTATCAAGATCTATGTCTGAGGGAGGTCCTCACCCAATGTCACACTGGATTAAAGTTATCTCAAAGTCTCAAAGACTCTTATCAAGTAAAAGTAGCATCTGTGTTTGTGTGGCATACCTTGGAGTCCGTAAGACACCTCTAAGAATTCAATGTGCATAAAACATACCCACAAGGTGACCAAAAATGTCTCAGGACTAAAGATGTTTCTGAATGTGGAACTTTCAATGCTAAAACTTGGATAATTTGATCACCTTATCACTTGAGGAGTTTGTTGAAACATGCAAATCAAAGCACCCTGACAGGTGATTATGATTCATTGTGCCTGAGTGGGACCATTAATCTACAGGTGAAGCAAAGCCAGAAGTCCTTCTAATACAGATGGCCCATGGATCACTCTTCTAGAGCTCTCTGTTATAGAAGGACAGTTTTGAAAGCTACTTCTCATATCACCAAAGATGATAGCCACTCTCAAGTCTGTGATCACAAATCTCATGTAGCCACCTGCTGCAGTACCAGCATTACCTGTTGATAATCCCAGGGCTCTAGTTCACTGTTCATTGATTCTAGAATTTCTCTTCCACATAAAGCAGACCTCAAGATCCAGGAGGCAAAGTTCAGGAAGGGGTCAGGACAGGAGTTTGAGAAGAAGAATTTTCCTGACTGGCTGGTAGAAGAAACCACATCCCTTGGCTGGATTAGCCATCTCCAGAAAATTCGGGTGGAAGTTACCCACCCACAAGACAATCTGAAGAATGTGCTTATAAGATTAAAGGGACCTCTAGGTTTTCAGGAAACATCAGCCTCAAATATAATCTCTGTAAAATATTTTTCCTATTTTTTTTTTTTTTTTTTT
>NW_016107404.1:774796-827613 GCF_001604975.1 Cebus imitator
GCAATTCTCCTGCCTCAGCCTCCTGAGTAGCTGGGATTACAGGCACGCGCCACCATGCCCAGCTAATTTTTTGTATTTTTAGTAGAGACGGGGTTTCACCATGTTGACCAGGTTGGTCTCGATCTCTTGACCTCGTGATCCACCCGCCTCGGCCTCCCAAAGTGCTGGGATTACAGGCTTGAGCCACCGCGCCCGGCATATTTTTCCTATTTAAAAAATATAAATGGTTACACAAGTACGTTAATAAAATAAAATAATGATAAGATAATGGCAAGTGACTCTCATCTAGCTGGAGGAGGGAGGGGAGTCCTGATGCTGACGTCGAGGGAGCGGATCTTCAGTAGCTGCAGGTGTGCTAGGTAGACCTATCCCCATGAAAAGGGTGTGTCGAACCATAAAAATTTGTAAAATATTCTTAGTAACCAATCAATAGTCCTTGCTCTATTTTTATATTCACAGAGTCATCTTTTGATCTCCCTTTATTCTTTGTTCTCTAAATACAGATTGAGTAACTTCTAGGTGAGAAGTACTGTACCAGTGTTTAGAGGTATTTGTATTCTGGTCTTAAATTTTGTTGGATTTTAGGTTTTATGAAGATAGACTCTAGCAAAAACGAATGCAAACAAAGTAGTATTTTGGTGGTTTCAAAGAAAAAATTCAGCTGTAATGTTAAGAGCAGTTATGGTTTTAGATTCCCCCAGAAGCTGACTCTGAGACAAGAATCCAAGTAGTTTTGGCAAGTGATCCCAAGAAATACATAAGAGAGTGGAGAGTAAGTTAGGGAAGGCAAAGGAGCTAATAAAAGGCATCTGTCAATCCAATTACCATTGTGGGCAACTGATGTTAGAGCCTGCTGGGGAAGTCTGGGAGACAATAGAGATTCTATGCCATCCACACTCTAGAATATGTTTCAGAATCATTCCTAACAAGGGGTATTCATCCACTGACTCTCCATTGGTCATTGTCTGAGTGTCACTTCTTGGGAGATTGATTACATCTTAGGCACTTCTAGTCTTCCCTATATGAGAGCTGAGCGTGCTATCGTGACTACATAGAGTCACAGATGTTTTCTATAAACAGCCTTGAGAATGTGGAGACAAATACCAAGGGGAGGTGGGCGGGCTAGCAACAGCATCTGCCATAATAGCTTGCAGTTGCTACATGCTTACAGGATTCCATGCACCAGATTAAATGTATATTATCTCATTTAATATCTGATTAATTTGTTCATTTTCCCAATCAGGAAACAGATGTGAGGCGAAAATTGACTTGTATATGATCTCACAATCAGCACATGGTGTGGCTGCGATTTGAACTTTGACAGCTGGGCTTTAGAATCCAAGATTTTGGCCACTGCAGTCTACTGGCCACTAGAAGAGTTTGTATCTAGGTAGGGGAATAGAAATATATTTCAAGATGTGGGTGTAAAAACCAGCTGTTTAGTAAAATATGAACCAGACTTCAGTTTGGGATTTAGCACTGTTATAGAAGTACAGACGTGCAATGGAGTTGGAGATTATCAAGTGTCCTGTTTGGCTAAAATATAAATAAATCACAGGTAGTGGAGGATATTAGGGAGGATTTTGAATGTCCAGTTAAGAAGCTCACACACAATGGGCTTGACAGTAAGGAACTGTTAAGGTTTCTAAGCAATGACATGACAGAAGATGTGCTTGAATAGCATTGAGGAGTGTTAATAACATAAACCGTATTATAAAATAGCATTCAACAGGAAGCCATGAATTGGTTGGATTGATCAAAACAGAGGGAAAGATGAAATAGCAGGTGAGAATTCAGGAGTTTCAGGACACTTGCCTCAGAGACCCGGAGTCACTGTGGGCATGATAAGACAGCTATAAAGAGCTGCTTCCAGACCAGGTCATGGGTATAGGGTGCTCAGGAACTCTAGTCCCAGATATCAGGGTCATTAATGGACTATAATAAAGAAAAGGACCAGGGTAGATAGCTTGGATTTAGGTATGACTGGACTTTCTAGTTCCACTTCAGCTTGCAGTCCTAAGATTTGCTACTCTAGAGAGAGTTTAATCTGTTTGCCCAGCATTGATCAGACTACAGATGAACTAGTAGAATTCCTCCCACCAAAAAAAAAAAAGGTGAATGATGATTTGATGAGTCAATACACAGTGATGGTCATATTGCTGATGAGCCTGAGATACTTACGTTGATGGCTGGTTGGGGTGTATTGTCTTTCCGGAAATAGGCACTTCTCTCTCTTCTTTTTTCTAGCTGGTTCTTTCTATTCTGGAACCTCATATGTGCACCTAGTCCAATATTCCATATTTATCTTCTCTCTGGACATTTAATCATAACCCTCAGGTATGTCTTTTTGCTGATGACATTTCAGTATCTCCAGAGCTCATCTTTTCTCTTCAACATAGTTTCCAACTGCTGGATTGATCATAAAGGAGGAAAGATGTCAACAGCAGGTAACAGGTATGGCAATAATTCAGGAGTTTGAGGACACTGGTCTCAGAGATCCAAGATGTCACTGCCAGGATATTCCACTAGTGCCTCAAATACTACATGACCCGAAACAAGCCTGTCACATTTTTCCACAAAGTTTGTTTCTTTATGACTTCCCAATTGACTCATGACCCCATCATTCCTCGACTTGTTGATACTTGACCCTTGGAATAGTCTCTGACTCCCTCTTGTCAACTGTCCACCATGATTACTGCATTCCAAAACCTTATTTATTCTACCGCCACATGTCTTAAAGCTGGTCAGCTCTTTCCTCTTTATTCTAGTGTAGTATAGTGTATTGTCAAGAGGCAAATTTACAACAAATCTAGTTTAAAGGTCTAACGGGCCTTTCTTTGTGATTCTAGCATAGGACAACACCTCATTCTATAAAATAGAATAAATATTCCAAGAAGCTGAGCAGAAAGGGCTGGCTTTATAGGCAGAAAAGGGCTGGAGAAAGCAGAGACAGAACAAAACATGAATTGGGGGTTCAAATTACTTTCCTCATAGAGGTAAAGCAGAGGGGACTTCTTTATCACACAGGCTCAGGTAAATTGAACCCCTTTTGATTTGTTGCTGTGAATTTCATGTTTTCTTGGAAAGCTCTTGCATTTTAGAGTTCAGTATTAAGTGGCATCTAACATTAGTGACTCCATTCTTGTTTGGTCTGGTCTGCTGGGGCCTAGTGACAGAGGCTAATCCACAACAATGGCCTCCCATAGACTTTGTTTAAAAATAGTATATAGTATAGTATAGTATAGCATAATATATATAGTCCGGTACATATAGTGTAGTATAGTATATACAGTATAGTATATATACACCCAGACATTGTCCTAAGTGCTTTACATATATTATCTCCTTGAAGTTTCACAGAAACCTTTTGGGATATGTACAATTGTGAGCCACATTTTACACCTGAGGATAGTATCATATGGTATAGTATAGCATAGTATACTTTAGTATAGTATAGTATAGTATAGTTCAGTTTTTTATTATCTGTTGCTTAGCTTTTTACCTGGAATATATCCACACTCCTTATACTGCCCTCCTCCAAATAAATAACACCTTATCCTCCTCTGCATATGATATGGTTTGGATTTGTGTCCCCACCCAAATCTCATGTTGAATAATCCCCAGTGTTGGAGAAGGGGCCTGGTGGGAGGTGAATGGATCGTGGGGGCAAATTTCCTCCTTACTCTTCTTGTGTAGTGAATGAGTTCTCCTGAGATCTGATGATTTAAGTGTGTAGCACCTCCTCCTTCTCTCTCTCCTGCTCCTACCGGGTGAAGACATGCCAGCTTTCTCTTCACCTTCCGCCACAATTTTAAGTTTCCTGAGGCTTCCCCAGTTATGCTTCCTGTACAGCCTATGGAATTGTGAGCCAATAAAACCTTTTTTTCTTTATAATTTATCCAGCCTCAGATAGTTATAGCCACACTAGAACGGACTAACACAGCATCTTATAGTATTTTGCTATATATTGTTTCTATTTGTCGCTCTCTTATGATAGTAATAACTAAATGCAATTCTAGGTGCCAGACATTGTCCTAAGTGCTTTATATATATTATCTCCTTTAATTTTCGCTGAAACCTTTTGGGATATGTACGTTTATGAGCCACATTTTACACATGAGAAAGCTGAGACACAGAGAGGTTAAGCGGACTTTCCCAGGGCAGGAACTGAATTTGAATTCAGGCCTCTGCATCTCCTAAAAACAAAGTGCCACATTGAACATCTTGTCTTCTTTTCCAGACTGCAAACTCCTTAAGGTGAGGATTTTTCTATATAACCACATGACTCTTGCACAGTGCCTTACTAGTTATAGCTTGAATGAATGATATCTTTGCTTGATGGTAAAATTCAGGGAAACATGAAGTTGGAAGTGATTTGGTCCTGCTATTTCTGTAGAAGCAAGACTATACCTAATTCATTCTGGATGATAAACTTTAACCAGATCAGAATAATCAAGTAGGCCCTAGCCAGAGTGGAAATGACCCAAGAGTAATCAGGCTGCAACCTACATGAAATCAGACACTGGGCTCAAATGCGTGTATTAAGCTTTGCATGTTTCTTATGTTCTATTATTTATGGACTCGTTTTCTTTTGCTTCATACCTGAAAACTCACACTCTTCTTAACCAACAAAAGAAGAATGGAATTAGAGACTTAAAAACAAAGAGCGTGTAGTAAAAGACTATTTGCAAATGCGGGTGAAGCAGAGGCTCTCTGGGAGGCTCAATAAAATTACTTTTTGGCTGAACAAGCTTGCAAATCTCTTCTTGAGGCTGAGCAGTGCTGTTTCATGTCTCTACCACAGGCATTTTCTCTCTGAAAAATCGATGACCCAAGAAAGTAGTTGGTGGTGGGAGGAGGGAGAGTCCCTGAGCTAATCCTTGAGGTTGAGGCAGAAACACAGCTGTTTTGGATTCAGCCTGGGGAGATCAAGGGGAGACATGACTGCTGTATTTGGAGAGGCTTGTCTTCAGTTGGCATTGTTCTGAGCACTCAAATTCTCTGTCAATAAGCACTTTATGGGGGAGATAAATGGATTTGGAGCTGAGGATAAGGGAAGGTGTCTGGGAAAGAATAAACATATTATCTGAGACCTTCCATCATGCCCCTTCACTAAAGTGCTCAAGGACTCAGACCTTGAGTTTAGCAGTGGCAGAGTGGGAAGGAGGGAGACTCTGCGGCCTTTTGGGTGAAGCTAACTGCAGAAGTCTGGTCTAACAATAACAGACAGCGTTACAGGATCAGGCCTGTGTAGCTTGCTTCACCCACAGTGGTACCAGGTTCTGTGCTGAAGGATTATCAAACGATGGTTTTTGTCACCATCTTGACAACAAAACTAGAAAAAATTGGCCTCCTACAAAGCAAAAACATCAACATTCATTCTAAAGGGGTATTGGTGAAAATGTAAATTAGTACAACCATTATGGAAAACAGTATAAAGGTTTCTCAAAAACTTAAAATAGAACTGCTATATGACCCAGAAATCCCACTTCTGGGTATATATCCAAGGGAAATGAGATCAGTATGTTGAAGAACCATCTGCACGCCCATGTTCATTGCAGCACTGTTCACAATAGCCAAGATACAGAATCAACCAAAGTGTTTATCAACAGATGGATGTCTGGATAAAGAAAACGTGGGTATATAAACAATGGAATACTATTCAGCCTTAACAAAGAAGGAAATCCTGTCATTGCAACAACACAGATAAACCTGAAAGCATTATGTTAAGAGAAATAAACCAGGCACAGAAAGACAAATGCTGCATGATCTCTTTTTCATGTGGAATCTAAAAAAGACAAACTGGCCAGGCATGGTGGCTCACATCTATAATTCCAGCACTTTGGGAGGCCAAACTGACAGAATTCCTTGAGACCAGGAATTAGAGACCGGCCTGAGCCACATAACAAGACTCTATCTCTACAAAAAAAAAAATTAAAAATCAGCTTGATGTGGTAGTGCACACTTGTAGTCTCAGCTACTTGGGAGGTGGAGACAGGGGGATCACTGGAGCCTAGAAGTCTGAGGCTGCAGTGAGCTATGATTGCACCACTGCACTCCAGCCTGATCAACAGAGTGAGATCGCTTCTCTAAAAAATAAATTAGTTAAATTAAATTAAAAATTAAATAAATAAAAAGGACATACACACAGAAGCAAGAAGCAGAATGGTGGTTACCAGGGGCTGGGACAGAGCTGAGGTAACGTGTAGGATCAGGGAGATGTCAGGCAAAGGATAAACAATTTCAGTTAGACAGCAGAAATAAGTTCAAGAGATTTATTATACAACATGATGACTATAGTTATCAACAATGTTTTATATTCTTGAAAATTACTAACATAATTGGTTTGAAGTGTTCTCATAACAAAAAATTATAACCACATGAGGTAATGTGTATATTAACTACCTTGATCTAGCCATTGCACAATGTATACATATATCAAAATATATTGTACACCATAAGTAAATATAGTTGTTACCCTTTAAAAATAAAAAAAATATAAAAATTACAAAATAAATTGAAAAAAAAAGTAGATGTCAATATTCTGCAAACATGGGAGGTGAACGTAAATACCTGAGTAAATGCAAGAAAATGTTGCCATCTATGTGGCATAATGACATCCCTTTCCTATATATTTTTAGATCCAGAAAGAACCCTTCCTAAGAAAGCATAGCCTTGGGGAAAAATAAATGCAGACACACTCTGGTCCTGAGATACTAAAGCATTTGTTAATGACTTTACCTCATTAAACATGGCCTTTCCATAGACAGCACGCCAAGGAATCAGGCATTAGTGTTGAGTTTTGAAGATCATGATTCTGGAAAATGACATACTTAGCTCAATTCCCCTTCAGTGCAGCACAGGCATTCCTAAATCCTCTGGAAGATCCTTGTGATTTTAACAACCTGCTGATCATAAAATCTTCAAATAAATACAAGCATAGCTCCCATTCTTATTTTATCAGATAGAAGCCATGTCCTAATCCTAGTACCTTCCCTCCCCCAACACATTTGCTGACACTGGGCACACAGGCTCCAACTTGTTGCTCCCATCCTATATCCCTTTCTTTTATACACTTTCTGATCTGGCAGCTACCCATAGCTCTAGTCTCAGTATCTGTTGCTTTCTTTGCCACACAGCCCTCCTCTGGCACCCCAGGATAAAGAAATTTTTTCCCATTCCATGACATAGAGTTCTTTTGCTCTAGAATCAGTTAACTCTTCTCATGGCATTTTCACTGAAGATATGGATGTCCTCTGGCACACCTAACTCTTCTCTTTTCTTTTGTTTTCTAAGTTTTCGTATTTCTGTGTTTTGGACCATGCAGCTCTTTCTGCCTGGACTTTATCTCATGCAACTCCACTACAACATGCCCCAAAATACACTCTCTTCTCTTCATTCCCTCACCTTTTCCTCTACTCTGCCCCTAACACTCACAGCTTCAGGTTTCTCATCCCAGTGAATAACACCATCGTGAAATCTGTTCCTGAAATAAAAGTTTAAACATCTTAGCTATACCTCTTTTTCTCACCCTCCTGTATTTCTCTACCATTTTCACTTTTAAATATACTTCCTAACTTCCTTTATTCTCCTTCTTAGCCTTGTTCCCATCAAGTCTCAGCGGACTATGGTTATAGTACCCTAACCAGCTTCCAGCCATTCTCTACACTGCCTCTAAAGTGGATATTCTGAGACAGGGTGCTCAGTGGAACTTTTCCCGTGATCTCACAACTAGCCCCCTCACCATCAGTACTCTAGGAGGGGTCCTTCTCTCCTGCATGAGTCCAGCTCTATAGAAATAGAAGATAAAGGAAGAGTGGTGGGGAGAATCGACAGACTAATGACTTGCAGGCTAAGTGGGGGATGCAATATATTTCTCTTTCCTATGCCACGTGATGGCCAACCAAGATAATCACTTTTAGAGACTGTAGATACTCCAAGAAGTGAACACTGGAATCCCATTCCCTCATTAGAGATTTGCTTGAGTTACACACTTGGTGAATCTGATGAGCTTTCCTCCATGCATTTTCCTCTCAACAGCCGCCACCCTTTCTCACTTCCAGCAGGAAAAATGACAACTCGATCGAAAAGGGCAATATTCCCTCCTTTTATCTTGGCATGGAGACATGGGATTTCTTTGGGTCAGATGGACACCACAGAATGAAACTGAGTTTATGCTGTTTTGGAAGATTTTGTCTTTTCTGCTCTCCACCCAAGCGATATGGCCAATGTATCTTAGCACCCAGTAATAATAGGTTGCAACACCAGAAGCAAGGAGAACTCTCTTGGAAAATAATAAGCTTGGACTTGGTCTCTCCAAATCTGGAACCGATATGAATTCCTTCTCCCCAAGGGGTCAAGGGGTAGCATTTGTAGAAGGCACGTTGGTAAGAAAGGCAGAAACAACCATTGGAAAGAAGACTATAAAGGAAGCTATGGGAGTGAGATACACGCATCCCTTCTGCCTTGATGAAGAGTTCCCAATGACTCCTTATTCCCTACACTATAGCATAAAAATATATACTCTGCATGACTCAGAAGGCCTTTGTAATAAAGCACCTTTTGCCCTCATGCTGTTATTTACTTCTGATTTTCATTTTCGGCACTTGCAGTTGTCCCAATGTATCAGACACCCCCATCCCTCTGTGTTTTCACAAACAGTTCTTCTACCAGGAGAGCATTTCTCTACCTAATCTACAAAAAAATCCCTCAAGTCTTGGTTTGGGTAAGATGCCTCTGTAAAGCCTTTCCTAATGTGTGCAGGCAGAATGACATTTCTTCTACTCTATTCCTCTGGTACATATAACTCAATTATCTTACTGAGTTACTCCTCAAGACAGTAGTTGTGTGTCTGTCTTCACACTAAACCATAAGTTCTCTGAAGGTGTCTACAGTGCTTTCCTTTGTAAATCCACACCCGGGGTGGAGGGAAAGGGCTGTTGAAGCACAAATCTAGAGCCTGGACCAAGAACATAACCAGATGCCATGTGAACGTTTGTTTTCAAGGGATGCCTTAAGTCTGCATTGAGGTAGATTTTGGACTAAAGAGACAATATCTATTTTATCCACCAAGGTTCTTTCTATTTGGTATATCTTCCTCTCAACATCTAATACTGACTCCTCAATTTCAGCCAATTCTTAAAGGCCTGACTCAAGGTGCACCCTCCCTATTCTTCACAGTGAAGTCTTAGTCATCTACAGGAAGCCACTTCTCCACATCTCTGACCAGGGCTGGTATGTTGTATTAGGATACAATGTAAAAAATGCATTTATTATATGCTATTTTAGTTGCTTCTCTCTTAGAATAAATCCAATCTTATTTAGGTTACAAAATTCTAGAAGGCAGGCCTTATATACTCTGTATTCCACATGTAGAGATGCTTCTAATTCTGTAAATGGCTTCTTACAAAGTCATACTGAGCCAAACACTGTGGAAAGTCGTAGGTATTATGGCCTCTGCACTTGAGCACTTCACAGAGGCTGGCCCTTCTCTGTTTTGGAAGATTGTCCTTTTTGATCTTGAGGGAAGCTCCAGAGAGGGCTTATGGCATGGTAAGGACAAAGAGGGCAGTCAAAGCAGCTGGCCAGGCCATCAGGGAATCCACCCTGTGGTCAACAAGATGACACAAGTCCCATTCAAATTATCCTCACAACCTTTTTGCTTTCTAGAGTTCTTTTCATCTGTCATACGTGGTTTTGCCTACACAGTATCACTGCCACAAGTAAAATCATAAAAAGAAATGGACCTTAGAATCAAAAGTGATAGAATTCAAATTCAATTCGGCCTAAATAGAGCTAGTGAAATTTTAGTCCCTAATTTTGCTAGGTTGACCAGTCTTCTACAGCCCTCATAGAAACACAGGGGGGTTGTTGGGATCAGAGAATAACATTGCCTCATTCATTTCCTTGGGTTGCTCCATTCTCTCACTAGCTGCTTCCTCACTGCAGATTTGCCCAACACACACACGTAGACAACACACAGAGGATACCCTTTCTTTCTCCCACTTCTCAACCAAATCCTTTCTCCTGAAGTGATTCTCTACCATCACCATCTCTCAAAAATCATGCTAAGCGGCAACAGTTGCTTTTATTTTGTTCCCGTAAATAAAATGTTAATAGTTCGTGTCTCTAAGTTCTTTCATTTCAATAAATAATACATCTTTCTGAAGTTCTAAATGTAAGTGGCCTCTGATTTTACATTTCTCAAGTCTTAGACAAGTATGCATGCAGTCTATAAACAGACGATGTTTGTGTATGTATCAGAGACTATATGTGTGTATGTGTATTATGTATGTGTGTGCATTGAGAGAGACACATGATACATATGATCAATCAAGAGTAGAAATATATCTTCTTCTACTTCATTCTCCTTCTACTTTTGTCTCTAGGACAAAAGCTTTGCTTCCATCCCCTCTTGCTCACATCCACCCCTCCCTTCTTTCACTCTGGCTTCTATCCCTTTTTCTTCCCATTAATGCCCCCACCTTCATCTTTAAACCCAGTTTTATCTGGATCTTCTGAAGGAATTGCACTGTGATAGTCAGTGCAGAGACCCAGCCTCCAGGCTAACCTGGTGTGTCGATTAGTTACTAAGGACATTAATCTTCCTCCTCAGTTCTCTCTTAAGGATTATTTATAAATTGGGCAGCTTGAGAATCAGCCTATTTCTTTAAAGCCCAGTCCATGAATAGCTGTTAACACAATGCAAGAGTTTAAGGCATTAAGCATGTATCTGCAAGTACTTTGCAGTTCTTCATTTCCTTCCCTCTGGGAGTGCTTTCCAGTAAACAGGCAGAGGGGAGGGAACAGAGTCTAAGTAAGCTGATTTATCTGGAAAAGCACTCCTCTCTGTCTTCGCCATTTTAATAAAGCTTAGCTTGGGGAAAGATTTGGAGCCATTCAGGAGCAGGCCTGTTCAAATAATTGAGGAGTGTGTGAAACACAGCTCAGGCCCTGGATCCCAGTCTTCAAACTGACGTCACCTCATAAATCCACAGGCACAGCCTGGACCCATCAGCGAGCTGCTTTTTCAGGAGATTAATTATTTGTTCAGACAGGGGTCAGGTGGAGGGTCCTCGAAAGATTCCTTCAGTGTTTTGCCCCACCCCCTCTCATGGGGGTGAAAAATGGAACTCTCTGCGCAGCCAAGCTGTAGAAAGAACACTGTGTGCAGAGTCAGAAGGGACGTGTGCAGCGTTTGACCCACACTGCCCAATTAAGACAGGAGGGGACTGAGGGCCAGAGAAGTGAAGGGGCTGTTCACTGGCTTTCCTTATTTTGCTGTCCCAAGGTTATAGGTTTCCAATCTGTCCTGAGGGCAGTCTTCAGTCAGGCTGAAAATGCAATAAATTGAGAGAGGCATGGCGTTAGGGGAAGCCAGCTGACAGAAGGATAGTCGGATGGTGTCTGCAATCCAAGGGGGTCGTGGAGGCTCTGGGAGGCCTCACTGTCAGCCCTGGAGCAGAGAATTCTCTGAGGGTTTGCAGGTCAACCACCTGAATAACTCTCTGGGGGAATCACTTAGACACACTCTCAAGAACAGCAATCACTTAACAAAAAGCAGAAGAGAGGAGAAAAGGCTGAGGCGCTACAGTTGTCAAATGCATGAGAGTTTCCAGAAGGAAGATTGCAAAGGCTCTGTACTCTCAGGGCAGGATAATGGGAAAAGAAGATTTTCTGAGAAAGGGGCTAGGGATTGATTGAACTGGTGTTAGACAGAAAGGTACTCAAGCTTTGTTCGCCTTTTAGGAGAGTTGTAAACAGTGGTTTGTTAGTAAATTCCTAAAAACTGTCGGTGGGCCAGGGTGAGTTGTTCTACTTATCATCTGCTGATTTCTGTGGTGTAAATACTCACTTTGACCCTGATTTCAAGCACCAATGTGAAGTCACTGAATGTGGAGTTGGGAAGAGATGGGAAAAATAGGCTTTTCTGAGCTGGTACAAGCTGGCTGCAGCTCACCCTTGGTTGTAATAAATATGCTAACAAGGTTCCTAAAGATTGTTCTCAATTCTCTTGCCCTAAGAGGCTACATGGTCCAGCCAGAGGGGTTGGAATCCAGTCCTAGTGTCCTTTCCTTCCTGCCATCCAATCTCAGCTGTCAGTTAACAATTTGTGCACTTTTTCCTCTATATTTCCATAAAAAGTTGAAAAATTGAACAGTGCAAAATGAAGTCTTGCTATCCCCTGCAACTACAAATGTATAAAATTTGGCATCCTCAATTCTCATCATCATTTCTCTAATAGCTCTTGTCTTTGATAAGGCACAGGATTGGGTTGTATTGTCAGCAAAAAGAGGAGCTGCAGATAGCAATGGGTGGAGCTGCAACGATTGTGTGTGCTCCTATTTGAAGAAATGGAAAGAGAAAGCATAGATCTTCTTTTAGGTATAGGGACTGATTCCCGCAGCCTGATGGGAATCAGAGGGTTCTGGAACGCAGCTCCTTTCATAGCCCTTGGCTCCTCTGCACATCCCAAATAAACACAGATTGTCAGTAGCGGTTTCAGATGAATCCCCTTGCAAATGCTGGCATAGCAAGCCAGAGCAGCCACGGGTCTTACCCTCCGGGGAGGGAGCCTGGAGCAGAACTGCCATGCAGAGATGCAGTTGAAGAGGTGAAGGGGAGGGGGGTCCATGAAAGCCAATTGCAGAGTCCTGTGGTTTGGCAATTGGCCTGGGAGCCCTGGAGCCTTCTGGGGAAAAGCCAGGAGGGGAGGACTGAGTGAGGGAGAGGGGTTGGGGGAACTGCTTCTCCAGGTTGGGCTGGCTGCTGCGCCTGTCAGGGCCAGAATTGTCGGCTCTTTTCTGGAGTGACTTACTACATACAGAGAGGAGGAAAATGAATTAAGGTGCACTGGGCAAGTCACAGTCAGGATTTCCCTCCAATCTCACGTCAGCCTACGAGGCAGACTTTCATCACCATTTCTCAAATGGGGAAACTGAGGCCCCACAGGTAAGAGTATTGGTCTGTGCCACATTAATATTAATGGCTAAAGGTAAGATTTGATTTCACCCCTTTCTGCACCCAAGGCCCTGGTCTCTCCTTGGTTTTATGCTCCTTTTTGGCACCTCTAAATCAAACCCTTGGCTCCACCCACCAATCTAGCGTGACACCTATTTGTCTGATTTTCATTTGTTTCACTTTTTTGTAAACAGGTCCCTTGGTTGTTGAAGTGGCTGTCCAGGCTGACTTCTGGTGGCCTCCCATGAGGACAAGGGAAGGGACTCTTGGCCTCCAGCTTGTCTGTGGGGCCAGATTTGATGTGTTCCTGAAATCTACACTCGAGAATCTTAGCTGTGTCGGCACAGCCAGGGCACACGTGCCATCTTCCTGCCAGAAGATTGTTAATAACACCAAGAATTTCTTCGACTTCTGGCTGTGGATATCAGCAGCCTGTGTTAAGTCAACTGTGTGTCCTCACTAGCATGTTGGCGCTGGTCAGCTGCCCAGTCATAAATCCAGACATGTCTATCTATCCGTCCATCAGTCCTTGTGGCCGCACTGCCCTTCAAATCTTTCCTGCACAAACACGAAACTTAACACGAAATCCTCACAAGGGCACTCAGCCCTTGGCTTTCACTCAGAATAAACAGGCAGGTCTCTAGATGCAAACACCCTCCCCAAAGTGAAACTCAGCCAGCACGGCCACCTGCTGCCTCCCGTCCTGCACCGCTCACACCTTCTGGGTCCCTCCCCACTGCCATTTTGTTGCTCTCCATTCAAACATCAAACACTAAAGTTGCTAGTTGTTTTCTTTTAAGAGCTTTTGTTGAATTTCTAGTTTTAATTAAGTATTCTGTTTCCCTTATTGATACGGTGATGGCTTTCCCAGCTAGAAGAGTCCGTAAGAGCTTTTTCTCACACTTGATCAGGCCTATTTTATTGTCTTATAAATAGAAATACTGTACATATACTTCCACAGGTGATAGCGATGCCACCACCCACTAATAGTGATTATAAATGTGAGCTGCTACTGCCATTACTACTACAGCTAACATGCATTGAGCACTTACTATGTGCTGGGCAATATGGATTTAGTGCTTTATAAAGATTGCCTCGCTGCTCACAACAACTCCATGAAGTAGAGCCCATTATATTCTCCATTTTTGTAAGAAGAAAATGAGATTCAGATGAGTTAAGTTGCAACTTATTTAAGTTTTCAAAACTAATAAACAATAAATCTGGTGCCAGAGTTTGTGTTTTTGACAACTTTTCTAGAGTGGTATGACCCCCAAATATGCATGGGTATGCATGAACAAAATTAAGCGTAACTATATGAAGTGGTCATTTCAAAGGTCCGAAACTGTTCAATATTAGCAATTTCATGATTCAACCTGAAACACTTCAGCCAGAATTTTCTGAATGTGGCCACCAGACTTGGTTATCCTCAGACTTTGGTCCTTTTCCTAGAAAAGGTCCTCCGTCAGTAGCTGTTTTCTGAGCATGAGTGAGGAATTGGGTGAGTGTAGGAGTGGCAGAGAGGGGTGTGAATGATCACAAGCAAAGGCAAGCTTCATTTGCAAGGGGAATGAGTTTCAAGGGGCACGGCAAGGGGTGTGGGCATGTGTGTGTGTGCACGCACGTGTGTGTGTGTCTGAGGACCTGTGCCAGTGGTGGGTGGGTGCAAGACCCTTTAAAAGCTTCACCCTGTTATTATCTTCCCTGTGCAATGGTGTGACCACTCACATTTCCATCCTGTATTTCTCATTGCTGACACAACATACTACCTTCAAAAGAAATAGCTGAACAGACATGCTTTTGAAGAAAGTGTTATAGTCTTAGCCAACTTCCATAACTCCTCTCTAATACCAATAACCTAGGTTGAGAGAGTGTTGGTTTTGATTCAATGGGAATTGATTTGAGAGCAAATCATCCTGTGGTTGGAGCCCCTGGAATCAATCTGTCCTCTCATCTCACTTTTGCTTTCTCTTTCTTTTCATTGTCTGTTAGAATCAAAGCAGTGTAAAACTGATTCTCCTTTGTAATCTCTGCAGCCCAGGGGACCTGGTGGGGAGGGGTGGCATGAGGTGCTAGAGAAGAGTACAAGGGAGAATGGGGAGCCTTGAGGTGGGCGCCAGGCTCTCTGGAAAGAAGGTGCATCGGGGAAGGCAGATGCAGCCCGACCTTGCCAGATGGGATGTTCAAGGCATCCAAGGGGCAAGAACACCAAACTCTGAGATCCAGACGGCAGAAAGGCAAAGCTTAGAGCTTCATTTATCCTCCCTGGGACACCTTTGGACATGATTTAGGGAAGAGAATGAATCGAGTCAGCACAAAGGTATGAAAGTGTCACTGTGTCACTGGATGGGACTGGGTTCAGCTCCCTCCCGGATTTGATGTGTCCGAGGTTCTTGGCCTCTCTTTGCCCCAAGAATGGGGGAAAGGGCCCTGGCAGCACAGTGAGCTTACCATGTAAGTAAATATCGGACCCAAAGAGTTTAGCAGAAAGCGATTTATAGGCAGAGAGAAAGGGAGAGAGAGAAAGCTCCCACGCTGCCTTGGGAGAGGTATCCAAACGGGATATCCGCACAGGTAAAGAGGGAAAGACAGCTCCCATGTTGCTGTGGGAGGGGATCCCAGAGAGGGAAATCCGCACAGGTAAGGTGCAGTGGAGTTTTAACTTTGAAGTTATTCCCGCCCCATTCATGTTCTTGTCCAATGAGAGGAGTTCTTTCAGACTTCCTCTGGAGTGAGTGATCTTTGACTCTGATGCTGGATTGGCTGTCCAGCGCAGAACAGAGGCCCTTCCTTCCAGAGCATTTGGCCGACTTTTTTTTTTTTTTTTTTTTTTGAGGCAGAGTCTCATTCTGTCGCCAGGCGCCAGGCTGGAGTGCAGTGGCACAATCTCAGCTCACTGCAACCTCTGGCGGGCTTTTTAAAACAAAGGAGCACACCTGAAATTTTACCTAGCCCGGCTGGGAAAGTTAGACAAAGAACTCTAGGTTCCGGGATAGGGAGGTGGATGGAGGCATGGCACTGGGAAGCTCTTGCCTTTGAAACCATGCCCCTTGTGGACTCGGTTTTCCTTCACACGGTCCCTGAAAAGGAGGGTCAGATACCAAGGGGAACAATATGTAAGAGAGACAGGAAAACATAGTCTCTGCTCACCTCTGCAAAGCAAGGTCACTACATGCTTTAATTTTGTATTGCACACTTCCGTCCGTAAAAATGCTTTTAATACATCTGCAAATAAGTGCATATTAATATCTGAATAATATACACACGTAGTACCATGATGATATACTATTTACGTTATGAGACAGACACAAAAATATAAATTAAAAATGGTAAGATAAAAATAAGAACAGAAGTTAGATTTTCTTTCCACACTCCCAAGGGTTCTCCTCGTGTACCTCTGAGGTGCACTCACGTCATTCTGCAGGCCTTTTGGTTAGAAAAGTGCTGCCAATAGAAATATAATGCAAATCGCACATGTAATTTACATTTTTCTAGTAGTCTTATTTTGAAATATAAGAAGAAATAAATAAAATGAATTCTAATTATACATTTTAATGTAATCCAATGTGCTGTTATTTCAATGGGTAATCAATATAAAATTATTAATGAGAGATTTAAAGTTCTTTATTCTGCAAGGAAGTCTTCTAAATTTGGTAGGTATTGTATACCTATGTTACATCTTCATTAGGATAGGCCACATTTCAAGTGCTCGTCAACTACATGTGTCTAGTGTCTACTCTATTATATGGTATGGGGTTAAAGGAGTATGATGCTAGGAGGAATGGGAGTCCTAGGAAACACTGAATTTCTGTTTGCAGTCAAGGCTGACCACATTAGAATAAGGATGCCTAATGCGGCATCCCCAGCAGTGGAACTGTAATCTTCCAGTTCCTTTAACTAGCTGGCCTTAAAATAAGCATGTTACTCAGGTTGCAGAGTTACATGATTCCATTAAAAAGGAATTATAGAGAAGTACAGAAACATATGAACATAGCAAAAATATGCATGAACACACATTAACAATTAATACTGATCACTCTGAGGATGTGGAATAGGTGGACTGTGAGCAGCAGAGTATTACAGTTTTCTACACATATATCTATGTAGTTTGAGTTGTCAAAATCTGTATTTATTTTAAAAATATTTTAAAGGACAAAAATTTTCAAGCACATGTATTTTTTTTTTCAGAAAGCATGAAGGCTGAATCCTTATTGATAAGATAATATTCCCTTCAGTTATGGAGGCCTATGCCTACCTGTAGGGTCAATGTGTTATTCTTATTGAATGAAAGAGTCTGCTTTCTTTTTTTATTCTTTTTTTTTTTTAACATGAAGGGAAAGTTGGGAAAGGGATTTTGGGCTTAGAGTTGCCAGATAAAATACAAGACACACAGTTAAATTTGAATTTTATATGAGCAATGATTAGTTTTTTAACATAAACATGCCTCATGCAATATTTCCTTTATATGATCCAGGGATAACCTAAATATTTGCTGGGAGCATACATAGCTATTTATTTATTATTTACTTTTTATCTTTGCTAGCAGTATGTCAAAGTGCATACATGTTTATGCTAAAACATTATTCACTGTTTATCTGAAATTCAACTTTTATTGGACACTAGTATTTTTTTTTTTGTCAAATCCAGCAAGCCTGTTTGGCTGTCATTGTCACAGTGAACTGCTATTGTCTTGCATGACTACTTTTCTCTGCACCTCAGGAAAGTGCTACCTCCAACGGAATTATTCCCATGAGTGGTACCCAACTGGGATGTGGTAGAGAGGTGCTTCTAATCCTTCCTGCCGTGGGACAGGAATTATGAAAGTTGATCCATCTTCCTGTCTCTCATCTTCTCAACCTATTTCCCTTCCAAATAAGTTCTTAGTCTCTTGAATTTGAATTACTTCTCTAAGTTGTTTTCAAAACCCTGACTGGAGAAAAGACAAAATTCTTAAATGTCCCAAATAAGCACGTTATTAACCATGGCAGGCAAAGCTACCTGTTTTAGCCTCAGCTCTGGAAGAATTTATGGTTTTTAACAAGGAATATGCTCCAGTGTTTTTATTATATACCTATATGTACCACAGTGCTGGAATCATGGCAAGTGGTATAGCTGTGAGTTGTCTGTGTATGTTGCGTGTGCGTGTGTGTGTTGTGTGTGCGTGTTGTATGTACATGCTGTGTGTTGCATGTGTGTTGAGTGTGTGTGTGTTGTGTGTGTGCCTTTTGTGTGCGGTGTGTGTGTGATGCGTGTATGTGGTGCGTGTAGTGTATGTGGTGTGTGTGTTTTGTGTGTTGTGTGTTTTGTGTGTGTTGTGTGTGTTTTTGTGTGTGTGGTGTGTGTGGGGTGTGTTTGGGCTGTCATTATCACAAGTGAACTGCTGTGGTCTTGCATGACTACTTTTCTCTGCACCTCAGGAAATCGCTACCAGTGTGTGTGTGTTTTGTGTGTCTGTGGTGGGAAATACCCTATATCCAAGGCATTTCCACTGCCCATCACTGCTGGTGATCAGATGGACATTGACATACATCAGGTTTTGAGAATCCCAAAGAGCATAACATCTTATGCATCCCTATTCATCAAATTCAAGTTTTTAGGTTTATCAGACAAGGTCTTGTTTTTTCTTTGAATGATTCAGGGATAACCTTAACCTCAAATAGCTAACTTGTCAATCCACCCAAAAATGCAAATCCTTAAGAAATTAGCCTGGGCACTTGTCTCAAGAAACCACAGTACTTTTTCCTCAGCATTTTAATGATACGAGAATTCTTTGATCCAGGGCTTTCTACTGTCTAATCCATTAGCAAAATTGTTTTTTCCATATCAGCCCTCTTTACCCAGATTCAATTGCCTCTGTCTTTAGAGTTATGCCAGAGATTGAAAGACAGATGCTTACCCCAGTCTCCAAAGATCTCAATGTGTAAATTGAGTGCTTTTACTCAAAAAAGAGGCATGAATATATAATTTAGACAAAAAGAAATAAAAAGTATAAATATATGAAAAATCCCACAGTTATCAGTACTCAAAGAAATGAGTTAAGTTGAAATAATATACTTTAAAGATGCATAAAGTTGGCTCCAGCCTTGATATGCTCAACCTAATCAACTATTTAGTTTCAGCTTTTTTCTTTTTCAACATCAGTCCTGCAATTCCTAAACTTTGGTATATTTGAAATCATGTGATTTCACAGGTTCTTATCATATGTAGTCAGCACAATGTTAGTAATATGAACAATGCCATATTCGCATGCAAAATCAGGTAAGAATGTTAAGTATAACCTTTAATGATGATCTTCTTGTGTGCTTTATATGTTGAAATTCTACTCTGTCTGAAACAGATACATATATGATTGATTGAAAGAGTAAAATGTTTTAATAATGGTAATGATTATGAAAACCATTAATTTCATGAACACAAATAATTGCTAAGAATTTCCAGTTAGCTAAATAAATAAGAAAATATATTTCCAGTTAATACTAATATTAAAAGTATATATTAGCTAGATAAACTTAGAAAGAGCATAATATACTTTTATTTTTATTTTTTTGAGACAGAGCCTTGTTGCCCAGGCTGGAGTGCAGTGGCATGATCTCGACTCACTGCAACCTCCACCTCCTGGGTTCAAGCAATTCTCCGGTCTCAGCCTCCCGGGTAGCTGGGATTACAGGCATCTGCCACCACACCAGGCTCATTTTTGTATTTTTGTAGAGATGGCATTTCACCATGGTGGCCATTCTGGTCTCAAACTCCTGACCTCAAGAAATCCACTCTCCTTGGCCTCCCAAAATGCTGGTACTACTGGTGTGAGCCACTGCGTCCAGCCCATTATATGCTTTATAAGGCAACAAACTTACAAAAGTTTCAATAACAAGTTAGCATAATATACATCTTCCTAGATAGGCATATAATAGATCATAATTTTAATCTTTTGAAAATTTTTTAGGTACAAGCATTTATAAAATAAAATTAACATGAAGCAAAATAACCTTTAAACACTATGTATATTTAATATTCTGTTATTTAATCCCATATAGATCATGATTCACTAAGGAAAAATATATCATTTACTAATTTTTATATGTTTTGAGAGCAGATTAAAAGCATGGTGTTAACTTTGTCATCTCAAGGTGTATTAAGGAGAAAAGAAAACATTCTTTATACATTCTATATTGACAGAGTAAAGAATATTAAATGCAAAAAAGAAAGAATGTTAGAAAAAAAATTAAGTACTTAAAAAATATATTTCCCCACTGATCACAAATGAAAAGTTCTACTTAATATTACAAATGTTCAGATAATGACTGTAAGAGCAATAAAATAGCTCACTCTTTTGAGAAAATACTATTCTTGCACTATAATTCAAATTTTAAACATTTAACAGATATTTCAACAGCAATATTGATAATTATGATTAAATTTTTAAACAAACTTTCAGAATAAATTTTGTATGCCTTAATTTTATTTTATGATGAGGATATTTGGCTTCATCTTTTATTTTAGGCAAATATAATTTTGGGAAAAGAATACTTTCCCATTTATTATCTGGCCAATTGTTCATTCAGTGCATGTCTAAATTTACTATTTTGAAAGACCGAATAACAGAGATAGTGTCCAGACTAAAAATGATGACAAAAACCACTATCAGAAAGAAAAACATCTACTCTAAATGTAGGTGTCCATTTCTTGTTTTCTAGAACTGGTGAACAAAGCAAACAAAACAAAAAAAAAAAACCCAAAACAAAAAAAAAGCCTGTCAAGTATCAGAGCAACAGAGAAAACAATTTTAAACATGGAGGAGCTCAGGAAATTTTGTATCCATGAGCCCCTTTAGAGAAAGCTATTTGAAGGTAAAATTCATCCAGCAATAAATTAATGAGGAAAATTTATCACTGGTGATTTTTAAATCTATTTTAATTATAGATATAAGACAAAAGAGGAAACAAGAGTGAAAGAATAAGATATTATATAATATATTCAATGTAGCATGTGTTATAAGTTTTGACAATGTAAAAATAATGCAAAGTTTACACCAAACATATTCATCTTATTAAAAAATGTAAATAGACAATCCACTTGTTAAAAAACATTTTCATACTTACCTGGCAAGGGAGATACTATGATCACAAAGGTGGTTTTCCCAGGGCGAGGCTTTTCCATTGCGCTCCAGTTGTGCTGACCTCTGTGATTTCCCTGAATGTGAGAAACTCAACTGCATAATTTGTGGTAGGGGGGGACTGCATTCTTGCTTTCCCCTGGATAAATATGTGTGTGTGTGTGTGTGTGTGTGTGTGTGTGTGTGTGTGTGTTCCCCAGATAAATATATGTGTGTGTGTATATAAATATATATATTTACATATTTATACACTCACACACACATATTTTCATCGTGGGTGAAGATACGAGCTTCAACTATGTACTGATTATTTTTAAAAAACCAAAATTGAAATAATTTGGAAAAATGCAGCAGGATAGACAAAGTATAGCAGCAAATGGAAACAACTAGAAAGCAGGTGTAGCGATATTGATGTCAGACAAAGTAGAATTCAACAACAACCACAACAAATTAAATGAGACAATCAGGTCACTTTTTTTACGGGTTTTGTTTATAGACCTGTATTTTGCAATCAACAAGGAAAGTTTTATAGAATAAAAAAAAAGAATAATATATTTGGTTACAGTTCCACATATCTGTAATAAATACAAAGCCACATGATATTAAATCTGTCCGTAAGTAAAGTAAAGCTGAAAAATTCAACCCATATAAAATTACTTTTTGGAGAGGAAATACGCTAATGAGTAATTATTTCAATGACCTTGTCTTTTTATGACTGTTTGCAAACTGATCCCTTTTCTTTAATCATTGTGACTCATCAATGTTTCAAACTGGCCCCTTAAGTACTTCAATGTTACCACCCAGGGATTTCTGAGGCAGCATAAGTTTGAATTCATAAAAACACTAGATACTTTAACTTTTCAGTGACTCTTTTTAAATCTGTAAACTCAATAATCACATTAGTAAGCCCAGTAACTATAAAAACATTGAGGTTTCATCACTGCAAGCCAGAATCTCTTCGTGCTTTTTAAGTTAAGCTGCTTTTAAATCTTGTTGGTATTTATCAGTCGTTTGTACTTCCCTTACACAAATAAAAGAATATATTTCAAATAATTTTTAAGGTTAAGTGTCATGGAGGGCTTATCAGTACTTTTTATTTTTAAAACAGCATAAATCAAGTACTATTTTTCATTCAGCATTTGGAATAGTTGAAATGATTTCTGGCCTCTCCTTATATCCACCAGCACCATCTTTTTTTATTTATAACATATAACACTAAAAGTTAGAGGCATCCCTGCAAGTTTTTAAGTAAATGAGAGAATCACAATGGAGTCTCAAACAGTTAACAATATAAATCTATTTTTTTCCCATTTATTTATTTTATTGCATTTTAGGTTTGGGGGTACATGTGAAGAACATGCAAGATTGTTGCATAGGTACACACGTGGCAGTGTGATTTGCTGCCTTCCTCCCCATCACCTACATCTGGCATCTCTCCCCTTGCTATCTCTCTCCAGCTCCCCACTGCCCACCGTCCCTCCCCTGTTTCCCCCCAACTTACCCCAGTGTGTAGTGCTCCCGTCCCTGTGTCCATGTGTTCTCATTGTTCAACACCCGCCTATGAGTGAGAACATGCGGTATTTGATTTTCTGCTCTTCTGTCAGTTTGCTGAGAATGATGGTTTCCAGGTTCATCCATGTCCCTACAAAGGACACAAACTCATCATTTTTTATGGCTGCATAATATTCCATGGTGTATATGTGCCACATTTTCCCTGTCCAGTCTATCATCAATGGGCATTTGGGTTGGTTCCAGGTCTTTGCTATTGTAAACAGTGCTGCAATGAAAAAAAAAAAAAAATCTATTTAAAAAAAAAACAACTGAATATTAAAAGAAAATCTTCATGCTGAAAAAAAAAAAGGAAAAACAAAATCCTCCTAGGAACTAAAACTGAGTACATGCTGTCATTGATTCTATACTTGTATTCCGTCTGATTAGACTCCTCCTTCTCATGTTGTAAGATATGTTTGCTGAAATCTTCATGCCAGGTTTTCAGGAGACTTAAAATGAAAAAACTATGCTAGTTAGTAGGCTTCTTTTATTCAAAGAGGTGTGGGTTAGCAATTTTGAAAATGCTTTTTGTGTGTTGAGTAAATAAGTAAATGTACTATGGAAAATTGGTGTTGTGTTTCTTGCTGTTGGATTAGGAAGCTCCAACTGTGGACAAGGGGAAGGGTAGCATGAATCCCACGTCACTGAATTGAAATTGAAGGTATCAGTGGAAATAATAGTTTTTACTATACCTGGATGGTAATGAAATAATATATTGAAACCTATATAATATAATAAAATAATATAGAAATATATATCTATAGATTTAGAAATATAGAAATCTATATCTATTTAGATATAGATTATATACAGGCACATCTCATTTTATTGCCCTTTGCTTACCTTTATTTCACTTTATAGATACTATGTGTTTTATAAATGTGGGGTTTGTGGCAACCCTACATCCAGCAAGTCTATTGGCCTCATTTTCTTCAGCACTCTGAAGTCACTTCCTGTCTCTGTGTCACACTTTGGTCATTCTCACAATATTTCAACTGTATCATCATTATATCTGTTATGGTGACCAGTAGTCAGTGATATTTGATGTTACTATTGTAATTCTTTTGGGCCACCACTAATTGTGCCCATTTAAGAAGATGAACTCAATCAATACATGTTGCATATGTTCTGATTGCTCCACTGACTGGCCGTTACCCCACCTCCCTCCCTCTCTTAGGGCCTCCTGTTTCCTGAGACACAATTTTACTGAAATCAGGAAAACGAAAGGAGCAGTCACATGTCTGTCACTTTAAATCAAAAGCCAGAAGTGATAACGTTTAGTGAGGGAGGGATGTCAAAAGCCCAGACAGCCCAAAAGCTAGGCTTCTTATGCCAAACAGTTAAATTGCGCATGCAGAAGAAAAGTCCTTGAAGGAAATTAAAAGTGCTACTTCAGTGAGCATACAAATAATAACAAAGTGAAACAACCTCATTGCTGATACGAAGAAAGTGTTAGTGTTCTGGATAGAAGATGGAACCAGCCACGGCATTTCATTCCCTAACTCTCTTCTACTCTTTGAAGGCTGAGAGAAGTGAAGAAGCTGCAGAAGCAGCTAGCAGAGGTTGGCTCCTGAGGTTTAAGGAAAGAACATTTCCATAACATAGAAGTGCAAGGTAAAGCAGCAAGTGCTGACAGAGAAGCTACAGCCAGTTATCTGGAAGATCTTCATTCTGGTCTTATCTTAGGAAGATCTAGCTAAGATCATTGATGAAGGTGGCAACACTAAACAACAGACTTTCAGTGTAGACAAAGCAGCCTGAGGTTAGAAGATGCCATCTAAGGCTTTTATAGCCAGAAAGGAGAAGTAAATGCTTCAAAGCTTCGAAAGACAGGCTGACTCTCTTGTTAGAGGCTAATGCAGCTGGTGACTTAAAGTTGAAGCCGTGGCTCATTGACCTTTCTGAAAATTCTAGATCCCTTAAAAGTTATGTTAATCCGCTCTGCCTGTGTTCTAACAACACCACCTGGATGACAACAAGTCTGTTTACAACATGGTTTGCTATATATTGTAAGCCCACTGTTGAGGCTTCCTGCTCAGAAAAAAAGAGATTCATTTCTAAATATTCCTGCTCATTGACAAGGTACCCAGTCCCACAAGAGCTCTCATGGAGATGTACAAAAACATTAATGCTGTTTTCACGCTTACTAACACAACATGCATTCTACAGCCTGTGGATTAAGGAGTCATTTTAAATTTCAAGTTTTATTATTTAAGAAATAATTTTGTAAAGAGATTCATCACAGTGATTCCTGTGATGAATCTGGGCAAAGTAAATCAAAATCCTTCTGGCAAAAAGTCACCATTCTAAATGCCATTAACAACATTTGTGATTCATGGGAAAAGGTCAAAATAGCAACTTAAACAGGAGTTTGGAAGAAGCCGATTCCAAACCCTCATGGATGACTTTAAGGAGGAGCTTAAGGCTTTAGTGGAGGAAGTAATTGAAGACACGGTGGAAAAAGAAAGAGAACTAGAGTTAGATGTAGAACTGAAGATGTGTATTGTTGCAGTCTCAAACTTGAATGGATCAAGCTTGAATGGACGAGGAGTTGCTTCTTATGGATAAACAAATAAAGTGGTTTATTGGAATAACATCTACTTCTGATGAGATGTTGTGAACATTGTTGAAATCAAACAAAGGATTTAGAGTATTACGTAATCTTAGTTGATACAGCAGTGTCAGGGTTGGAGAAAAGTGACTCCAATTTTGAAAGAAGTTCTATCGTGGGTAAAATGCTATGAAACAGCATTGTATGCTACAGAGAAATCTTTTGTGAAAGGAAGAAATCAATGTGGCAAACTCCATTGCTATCTTAATTGAAGAAATTACCACAGTCACCCTATCCTTGCAATAATCATCCTCATCAGTAAACAGCCATCAACAATGAGACAAGAATCCCCATCAGCAAAAAGATTGCAACTTACTGAAGGCTCAGACGATTGTTAGAATTTTTTAGCAATAACGTATGGTTTAATTAAGGTATATACATCGGCTTTTTAGACATATGCTATTGTACACTCAAAAGACTACAATTTATATGCATTGGGAAACCAAAAAATTCATGTGACTTGCTTTATAGTAATATTTGCTTTATTGCACAACATCTTTCAGGTATACCTGTGGATATAGACATGGATATTACATACGTATACACATAAACTTGCATCTATGAGTGTATGTGTGTACATACATCTGCTCTCTGTCTCTGCTGACAGGCCCTAGAAACAATGGTACCCTGTAGCAATCAATCAAAATGCCATTTGCCATTAAAAGGAATCAAGCCCTTTTGAGAAATGGTTGATTCTGAAAAAATGCAAGATGAGTTGAAAATATGGTATTGTGCCAGAAAAGTGAGAACTTGTTAAAAGAATGATGTAGATATGTCAAAGGGACACAGCAACTAGCTTGAAAGGGCTTAGACTGAACAAACCTGGACAATTTGAGAATCAAAGTCAATAAGCATAGTAAAGAAATACAATTCACAGAAAAAGAAACATAATTCGCTGAAAAAAGTGAAATGCATGCTATAAATGGATAAATGAATGAATACAAAATCAGGTGAATCTGTATCTGCCACAGAAGATGGAGAGTCAGAATTTCCCTCTCAAATATGTTGAGAAAAAGTTCTACCTTTCTGGACTGACATGGGCATGACATGAAAGGTTCCTCCCTATACCCTAAAAAACCTGACAGTTCTTCAGCCCCTGTTTCAGGGCAGGATGGAGGAGAAAACTTGCGCTGATGCCTCACCATCGAAAATGTCACACTATAGAGCCCTGCAGGAGCTTCAAGCCTTGAGGTCAATAGCCATGCTTGAGAAATAGCCTGTCTGGGAATGAGCCTTTGCTGACTCTCTTAACAGTGACACCCTCTCTGCAAACAACTTGAAGACTCCGGAGAAGAGAAGCTTCCTCAGTACTTTTAGGTAGATAAAAAACACCCCTTTAACCTCCATTTCCATCAATATCAGACACCTGCTTTCTCAGTACCTCTTCCCTAGATGACTCCGCTCTTGATAAACCTAATGGTTGCTGCCAATACTGTTAAAATCAACAGACAAAATAGCTACTCCAAAACTGCTGGGCCCCAAAGCTGCTAAAGCCAGGCCCAATAACCTGTCTTGTCAATTCCAGTTGTTCCCTAAATAAATCTGCTTTACTTATAATCCAATTTCATCCTTAACCACAATGCCATTTGCTTCTTGCCTAGAGGCACAAGCCACCCCTGGACAGCAAAACAAGCAGCCCAGACCACCTGCTAAGGATGATGGGGCTAGTCTTCCATGTGGGGCTATACTTTTTAATGCCAGCCTTTGGGCAGTTACAGTTCATCCCTGGCCCCGTTTTAGGCACCTCTATGTTGCTAGTTTCTTCATATGCCTCTGCTTCTCTTCTTTCTAATTAACTTCCAAACTCAGGGTGGAGACTTAGCATTGGTACTGTAAGAAAAGGCCAGCCTGAAGCATTCTCCTAAGTGACAAGAAAAAAATAATGTCATGAACAAGAGGAAACATATTTTTGCCTTAGAGCTTGAACTAGTCTAGGCCACTTAGCCTCTTAGGCTGCCTCATAGGTTAGACTGCCAAATAAGGGAAGCAAGAGTTGGGAGAGATCTCTACTTCCTCTCTTTTTATGGGGTAGTAATCTCACCGACTTGTAAGGCGTGCTCCAACCCAAAACACCAGACTGACCAGTTGTCTTGGTTTGGTCCACTGCTCTCACCAAGGTCCTCAAGAGGTGACCCCAGGAAGTTAGGGGGAAAAGAAAGGGGAGTGAAGTAGAGATGGGGAAAGCAAGCTCACGGCTGTCTAATTCGGCTGATTTTCACTCTGCATTGCAGCGGCTTATACTGCTGGGGGCCTGCAAGGAACAGTGGAGAATGTGATTCAAAATTGCTCCTCCAAATGACAGGTGAATTCTGAGGCTGGCAGAATTGTGGCACAGGGACCTATGTCATCTGCCATGACTCCCACCAATCAGGTGAGCAACTCTCCTCCCTTTGGTGAGCATATGGGGGTGAGAGTGGCATTCAGGGGCAACCAGCAGTTATCAAGGCAAGGAAATGAGCCCTGGTTGTACTGTACAGTTCCTAAAAATACAAAGCATCTAGAAAAGCCAAATATTGTATCGTTTAATGTGTACTCTATGAGTAGAGGCTTGTCTGCTTTTCATTTTGAGGTCTTCTGAGGCTTCCGAACATGGACAAGAAAACTCTTGAATATACTTTGGCATTTCGGGTTGTACCAGGCTTATAGTCCTGCTTGAAAATAGTGGTATATCAGTTATCTATTGCTGCATAACCAATTACCCCTGAGATTGGAGGCCTAAAACAATAAAGAGTCATGATCTCAAAGTTTCTGAGTCAAGAATTTAAGAGCAGCTTAGCTGGTGCCTATGGCTTGGGGTCGCTCATGAGGTTGCAGTTAGGACTTCGCCAAGTTGCAGCTTCCTGAAGGGCTAAACTGAGGTTAGGGGATCTGTTTTCAAGATGGCTCATTCACATGGTCATTGGCAAGAAGCCTCGTTTCCTCACTGGTCACTAGCAGGAGGCCTCAGTTGCTTTGCATGTGGCACGCTCCATGGGAAGCTTGTGTGTCCTCATGATAGGGCAGATGTCCTTCCTCAGAGCAAGAGATCCAGGAGAGACAGGAAGATGGAAGATGCCATAATTTCCAGGATCAATTTTTGGAAGTCATACTTCATCACTTTTGCCCTATAATATTTTTTTAAAAGTAAGTCACTAAAAATAGTCCACACTTGAAAGGAATTAAACTTTATCTCTTAAAGAAAAGTATATTAAATAATTTGTGAGCATATTTTATTTAAAACTACTCACCACAAGTGGAATGGAGAGTCTCAAACTGTAACTCCTTGAATTCAGCTGGAGTCAGTAGAGCATAGAGGAGTAGGGTGCGATTCGGGTTTCAGTGGACTCAAGGGTGCGACCTGGCCAAGGCAAGCTCCTGAGAGTGCCACCAGTGCTGTCTCGCAAACCCCACGCTCAGAAGGACTTCATCTTTGGTTTAATGCTCTGTTGCCATCTTGAAATTAAAATTCTTAGTAATTCTTAGTAATTTTGTCTTTGTACTTGTGATTTGTAAGTGAAGTCCAATGGTACCATGGAGCATGTGTAGGAGCAGAGGAGATAGCTACAGTAAAAGCCTTTACTGATATTTCTTGCTGTCCTATTTGCATATAATGTTCATGAAATCCCATGAGCAGGATTCTGATGAATCTACAATGCATAGGAGCTCAGAGGGGCCTCAAAGCAAGTCCATGGTAAGACATAACATGTTCACCTTGTACTTGCTTTGAGGCCCCTCTGAGCTCCTATGCATTGTAGATTCATCAGAATAAACTTGCATATATGAGTGTCTACTTATGTCTACTACTAAGAATGTGGGGACCACACCACTGACAGTCCCAGGAGGCCACATTTTTCATTCAAACCAGAAAGAGGGCAAGGACATTCTAACAAAAAGAATTAACAAGGGACTCTGTCATATCCTTTGTTACTCATGTTACTTCCTCTATTAGTCAACCACTCGCACTGAAAATGATACCATAGAAGGAAAGAGAAAGATAGAGCAAAGTATAGCGCCTTTTCTTTTCAGCCCTCTCTTACTCATCAGTAAATCAAAGGCAGAGAGTGTTGATAGAATGCGCGTATTATTAAGAAGGAAAGTACAAATTCTTGAACTGGTTTGGTGCAGTGTTTACAGTGTTCTGATAAGAATGAACTATGTATGCATGTACAAGCTATGAAGTATAAATTGTGTGATTTCAGTGATCCCTTGTAGGAGTGAAATACTCTGATTTTTGCATTTAAAAGTGTCATTGTACAATATTAAGATGACTGGTAAATCTATGCTAGTAATTTATCATTTCAATTTTTCTTTATTTAGAACAACATTAAATAGCAAGTTGAAAAACAATACGACCATGACAAGTCAAGGGAGACTGTGAAAGAGAAAAAAGACTTTATATTTCACTACCTCTAATGACAATTTTCCTCTGCCTCTTATTTCAAAAACACATTCAGTCTGCAATATATATATGAGGTTTTATAACCTTGGACAGTAATAGAAATGACCAAAATACAAAGGCATGGTACTTTATAGGAACTTGAGTATAAAACATAAAATATAGCATTCTCAGGTAGTTTTTCCAGAAGTTCATAGGTGTTGCTTATAAAAAAGAGTCTACAAAGTCTTTAAGAAAATGGGTTCACAGGAGCAAGATGTGGTTCAAACGGAGGAGAGAAGCTGAGAGTCCTTTGCCAGTTCAGGAGGATTGGCAAAAGCCAGGGAGAGAACAAGTCCAATTTCAAGAAGAAAAGTGCTAGACGGGAAAAAGGAACAGAGAAACTGAGAAGCAGAAGTATTAGGTTGATGCAAAAGTAATTGCGGGTTTTGTGGTTACTTTTTTAAAACTGTACTTTAAGTGCTGGGGCACATGTGCAGATCTTGAAGGATTGTTGCCTAGGTACACACATGCCATGGTGTTTTGCTGTCTCCATCCCCCCATCACCTATGTCAGGCATTTCTCCCAGTTTTATCCCTCCCCAACCTGCTTCACTGTCTCTCCCCAGCCCCCTACCCCCAACATACCCCAATGTGTGATGTTCCCCTCCCTGTGCCCCTGTATTTTTTACTTTTAATGACAAAAGCCACAATTACTTTGGGACCAACCTAATATATATGGTAGGCCCAAGACAGTGGATCTGGTATACAGATACTAGGGATGGATTGAAGGAGAAAGGGGCAGAAAAAGGGATAATCAAATATCTTAGCTTAGACACATTCTCCTAAGGACAGAGTCTGGGCCCTAGTAGTAGGGCTGAGTGATGTGGCCATGATCTTCAACTCAAAGAATGTTCAAGTAGGAGGGGCCCCAAAACTCATCTAATTCAAAACATTTATTATCAGTGGGATAAAATGAGCACAAAAAGGGACATGACTTGTCCAGATGTGTGGAATTTGTCAGTAACAGAAGAGGATATTTTAATTTATGTCTTTTCTGCTAGATTGCAAAGTCAATTTACAGGTCAGATGAGAATACCTAGGATCTATACCAGAATATATCTTTCTCTCCTTGAAATAGAAAGTAGAAAGATGATCAGCTCCACTTGGAAATAGCAATTATGGTAAAAGAACTAGCTCAAAATTCCATTCCCAAATTAACATTTGGTTCTCCAACACTCACGAAGTTTAAGGCATGTGCTGGGTACAAGGAAAAAGCTCTAGGCTCAAAGATTGTTTTCCACTAGACTGTTAGGCCCCTAGGGTCAGGGACCAAGTCTTATTTCCCTTTCCACCTGTAACACCTGGAAAATAGTCATCTTTGACTATTTATTTTCAATAAGTAATTATTTTATTCCTAGGATCTCTTGCATTTCTATTCTCCTGATATTACATGTAAATTCACTGAGATGAGAGAAGTAAAGAGTTAAGTCTTGTGATCACAGAGTGAAGGAATTAAGAGCAGAATTCAGGTCTATCCTTCTTGGGCTCTTTCTCTTCACCACTGCTGCTGCTATTCCTTCCAAAAAATTAGGACAAAGGAAAGAGATGAAGCAAAAATGGATACAAAATTGAGGAATAATACATAGTTAAATAATCTGAAGACCGACATCTAGAAGAAAGATCTATGTAATAAGAGCTTCTTTAGAGTCTAAGGCTGGACCATTCAAAGGCACATTGGCATTTGCAGCACCTAAAACAAGGCTTGGCATGTATCCTCACATTGCTACTAAAATAATAAACAGTATATCCTGCAGTTAGACTGTTCAGCAGCATAGATCAAGTCTCAGGTTAGTGCTTCCAGCTTGAGTTATGTTGACAGAAGCCTTCAAAACAATGTTGTGTGAGATAAACACAATGGTTGTAGCCGTAGCCTGAAATTCTTTTACTGTGGGAAAGCCAGTTTTAAAGATGGTTTGAAGGTGAAATGAGGTCACCTCTAAAATAATGTAGCATTTACTGGACTGCAGTGGGGAAGAGAACACGAAGAGGTTTTTGGAGAACTTAGAGATTGGGGAATAGTTATGCTCTTTGATGGCATTATCCAAAGATGGCGGCAGTGAGTGGAATTCAATAATCACACTATGAAAGAACATAATGTGAGCTATGGGTGAAGTAGGGGAGTGAGGGCCATAGTCCAGAGGCCCTTCAGAGTTTCTTAAATTTTTAAATATTATTCAAGAAGGGCTCTTTTAGGACTATAAATCACCAGAATTCATATGGTTTGATTTTTTTTTTAATGTCTAGGGAAAAATTAAGTATCCGTTACTTTCTTAACCTAGCAGACCAGTCTTTGCAGAAAGAGGGATAAGGAATCCTTGATGAAGAACAAATAAAATTACACTGTGAAGAAATTTCCAACTGGTCGGATCGGGATGTAATTCTCTCCTTTGTGTTTTTCTTAGAAAGCAATTCCATTTTGTCTGGCTCTGGGAACAAAGCCAATGTCTGCTTTAGAGGAACAGAGATTTCCAGTAAGTTGGGCTGGCAATAGTGGCTGGATGGATGGGATCATAGGGAGGGCTTGTGGGGGGACAGTTCAGAAACCCATGTGCAAGCCTAGAAATGGCGAGGTGGTTGGTTTGCCTCATATTCTTAGAGCAACAAGCCCTCTGAGACTTTTTTATGGGCCAGGGATGGATGAGACTGAATCAGAAGACAGAGCCTAGAAAACTCCACTGTCCTTTCCTGAAATAATTTACAAACCACAAAAGCATGGCGGGAAAGGAGGAAGGTAAGGAAGCAGAAGTGACGATGGGCACTGTTCTCCCACCCTCTGCTGGTTAGACTCAATGAGGTTATGCTTCATGCTGGGTTTCACAATAGCATCAGCCTCAGCCTCAAAAGCGTGCCTTAGAACCAGTCCCTGGAGATCAAGAACCATGTTCTTCTCTTCCTTCTCTCCAGATCACTTCCTTTTATCTATCTTTCCAGCATCATGAATGAAAAAATAGACACAAACCCAGGATTCAGAAAGGAAATGAGGAAAGAGACTAATACTCTATAAATACCCAAAGGCAGAAGACATTTTCTCAGATGGGTTATATGCCTGCCTTATTCATATGATCTTCACAAGTCAGAAAACTTTGGGCTCAGTCCTGGTTTTTACACTAAAGGGTTGAATGACTGTGAACAAGTCCCATAATTTCTGCTCTCCTTACTGAGGAATGCAGCATGTTTATAAAATGAGAACAATGGTATTTTCCCAGCTACCCTAGAGCATTGTTGCAAGAATCAAATGAGATAATACTCAAAGAAGTACTTGATGAACTGTGAAACGTTGGACTCATGTAAGGAATTATTATTTAGCCAATAAACTACTGTCCAAGACACCAGTCTCTGAGACTTTGCCACTTGAGAGATAGCTCTCTTCTCTATTCACCTCAAACATGTACTCCGATTCCAAGCCAAAGTTACTTAGAAATTGGCCTTGAAGACCTAACCATAGCCTTGGCCCCAGAGAGCAAATCAGATCTCACTTCCTGCCCCTGCCTTTAATTGCAATGTAGCTTTCAAAGCAAGAAACCAAGTCTCAAGCTCCATTAATCATGAAACAAGGAGACTCAAAACCCTACACTCGATGGAGAAAGAGGAAGCATCAGCGATAAGGAAAGGTACAAGTGCAGGGTGAAGGTGGGAGCTGGCCTTAGGAGCGAGCTTATTGTCCTGATTGCCATAGGAAGTTCTTAAAGAATGGCATCTTCTGAGAGGCATCATTTTTCACATGATGGTCAGGAATGCCAAATCAGTACTAGACAAAATTAGAGCCTCTAGAGAAGGAAATTAGGATAGACTGTGGGAAACTGGCAAGAAGAAATTTTAAAAGGAAGGGAGAACACCAAATCATTTGACGACCTGCCCTGTGCCGAGGCTGTCGTATCCGTGTATCATACATCTGTGATCTCATGACCTCCAGCCTGCATCCTTCCTCCTTTGCTGTTGATGTGCTAAGCCATTGGAGAGCAGACAGCACTGGGTGGTCATGTTCTAGCAGCAGAAACCCTTCAGGAATTCAGACAGTACCCACCCATTGACTGTTGGAAGGAAAAAATCAGGGTCAAGATGAGAACTGATAGAGAGAAGGGAGGAAAAAAAAGAAATGGAGCTCAGGGTGGTGGTGATGGTAGAAGTGCATCTATTAGGACAATTTCCCAAGCAGCAACTTTGGATTTCGCCCCTTGCTTACACAGTGTCTCCTTCCTTTCCTTCCCACCCCAGCTCTTGTCTCTATGAACATCTGTCAACGCTGGCCTCAACCACTAGATTCTACCATTGTGGTTAAAAGCGGAGATAAGCTTGGATTCAAGCCCCACTTTGTCCTCTTGCTTGCTAGCTGTGTGGCCCTGCTATGTCAGTTAACACTCAGCCTCAGTTCCTCTTCTATTACACAGCATTAGTCATGCCTATTAGGTGTTTCAAAAATATTGAAAAACACATTTTATACATAAAGTGTTGAACCCAATGCCTAGTTTAATAATTGGAGTCTTTATAATTACTTTATTATTAATCATCCAGCTGTCATCTCCTAGCTATCACCACTTTCTTTAGGACAAACATTTATTAAGTGCTTACTACTCACTATTGGATTAGGCACTGAGACTGTGAAGATAAAACAGACACAGCTCCTGACCTCAAGGAGAAAATAATCAAATGGGAACTAATAATGGGGTATGGAGACCACAGGGAGACATACTGGCTGTGGTCCTGCATTTGAAGATTGTCACATGGACAGAGGGGTAGGTTTGTTTCAGAGGCTCTGGGGGTGAAGAGCTTCTCTGGTGGTGAAAGTCAGGGGCAGCTTCAGCTGCTGGGAAGCTGCTGTGAATTCCCATCAGTGGGGCTGAGTCAGGGGTCCTGCAGAGGTAACTCTTGCTTGGGATGTGCTGGGCTCTCAGTGGTTTTCAGACTTTGTTCCATGCTGATTAGACAGGCGCTTCGAGGAGGCATCTCAGAGGCCATTGGGTGGGGGAAGGAGGGCAGAGGTGATATAGAAGTGAGGGATATAGGCTCTTAGCCTTCATTTGGGGATATTATCCAGGGCAGCATTGATTGTATCTGTTTTATAAACAGGAAATCTGAGTTAGACTCAAAGAAAAGATTAAGTTGTGGCTGGGCATGGTGGTTCACGCCTGTAATCCCAGCACTTTGGGAGGCCAAGGCGGGCAGATCACTAGGTCAGGAGTTCGAGACCAGCCTGGCCAATATGGTGAAACCTCATCTCTACTGAAATAAAAAAAGTAGCTGGGTGTGGTGGCGGGTGCCTATAGTCCCAGCTACTCAGGACGCTGAGGCAGGAGAATCACTTGAACCAGGGAGGCGGAGGTTGCAGTGAACTGAGATTGTGCCACTGCACTCTAGCCTGAGCCACGAAATGACACCCCATCTAAAAAAAAAATCAAGTTGCTAAAAATGTCCTGAAACCTGGAGGTTAAATTATTTCTAAGATCATTTTCAAAGATGAGATGTTAGCATTCTCTAGTTTTTCTCAGCGCAGAGGTGCCTGAAACTGACACATCTCTGCATCATATTTGTCCATATTCAGAACGTGAAGCCTCCATGAACATCTGTGGCTCTTCATCCATAGTTCTTTAATCCTGCCAGGCTTTTTGCAGTCTATTTCCTAATTTCTCTTTATCATCTCAATCCTTCCCTACTTTTCCCATTAACATAGCTCATTTTCACCAATTCAGAAATGAGAGAAGAAGCAGATCCAAAGAGAGGTTTAACCCAGTGAGAATTACTAGAGAAGCAAGTTTTCTGTTTGCAGAAGGACCAAGGACAAACATAACAATAGGTCAGGCAACTGTTGACTTTACTTAACTTGAACCCTGTTACATCAGGCTATAGGTCAGAGGCCAGGCTGCCAGAAATATGCAAAAATAACTGTTTTGGAGAAATGTGAGGCAGAGTGTGCTTCTAAGGAGGCCTCTCTCCACTGTGAAGCTCCCAAGGGACTGGAAGGGGACTCTCAGGCTGAAAATAGGGCCTGGTATGAATTTTCTCATTACCGGAGGACTAGTCCAAGATGGGGTTGAGTTCTGTATCTCAATACAGTTTGGATGTGAACAGAAATTCAAGGTCATTGTTGCCTTCTTTTTCACTTTATGACAAAGAGCAAAGCTCCCTGTTTAAAAAAGAAAAGAGAAAATGAAAGGGAGGGAAGGAGGGAGGCAACAGAAGAAAGAAGAGAAATCTTTAGAAAATAAAAATCATAAGTTCCAATGTGCTGCCTCAGGATAACAGCCCGTGACAAAATCATGGCCCTATAGTTTTAAAACTCTAGATATTTTTAATGGGTCATAAATCTGAAAGAGAACCTGAAGTTGTCAAGACCTATTTGCATCGCTGCTGTTAGAAACAGCTGACCAGGCAATGAACCAGCTCTATACAAAGCATATATCTTTTCATGTTTCCGTGTTTCTATCCAAAATACACCGGTTCTGTCCTATGTCCTGGCCACATGTTAAGGGAAACACCCATCTCTCTGTGAAAGCAGTATGAACTAGCAATGTGAAATAATTACACTGCAAACTCTTCTAATTTCAGTGATCTGTTTCTTTTTTTGAGACGGAGTTTCGCTCTTGTTACCCAGGCTGGAGTGCAATGGCACAATTTCGGCTCACTGCAACCTCCGCCTCCTGGGTTCAAGCAATTCTCCTGCCTCAGCCTCCTGAGTAGCTGGGATTACAGGCATGTGCCACCATGCCCAGCTAATTTTTTGTATTTTTAGTAGAGACGGGGTTTCACCATACTGATCAGGATGGTCTCGATCTCTTGACCTCGTGATCCACCCATCTCGGCCTCCCAAAGTGCTGGGATTATAGGCGTGAGCCACCGCGCCCGGCCAGTGATCTGTTTCTTGTTAAGCAAATGTCAAAACCTAATTTTATCCATCAATTCACCCATATTCTTGAGTAGAAATGGGTCGAAATTATTATTTTATGATGCTTCCTGTGTTTAGAAGAAAGGATCCTAAGACAAATTTTGTCTCATTCCTCTGCTAGAAAATTTGTCTCATATGCGACCTGGATATTTTGCCCATAATTCCAGGAACTCTGCCTGGCTGGACAGATGTTTGGAGCTCATCTGCCCCAAAGGGAGGGGAGAGTTACGTGGCATTGTACTAATAAGCTGACATGAAACCTTATGTAAATAGGAATGAGTTAAGGAAAGCATTTCCCCTTTACTTGAGAGTTACCTCTGCCTGATCCTATGAAAACCTTCAGAGAGGAAGTCTCTGGAATGCAGCTGTCCTGTGCATTGATAGAGCAGTGTTTTATTTAGTTGGTTCCCCAACATTTATCAAGGTATGTGTTTGTAGCATTTTAAAGTGTCATGTAAGAGACTCAAGATTTAGCTTCTTGGAGCCAAAAGCATGGTCAGAAGTCCACGGTAGTGTGTGAACGGTTGAGTTTCAGATACTCACATCTTTGCTCTTCAAAGCCTGAACTAATTGATACCTAAGCTCAAGAATTCTCTAGAGATCTCAGCTTAATTGCTTGGGAAACTGAAATGGAGAGCACATGAGAATCTGAAGCCAAAGTAGGTAGCAACCTTATATTTCCTCACAAGTTGAAATGTTGGGACCCAAGGCTGGGTTGCATTTGCAGAGCTGATGCTTACTCAGACATGAGGGAAACTGTGCCTTCGCCTTGTCCAGGGACAGAGAGGCTCTTGGGGCTGGGGGCAGGGTGGAGAGTGAGGCTCCATGTATTCTGATTTTTAACTTTGCTGACTGCAGTCAAGCGAGAACATGGATCAATGGATGATGATCCTTCTCTGTCTCATCAGTCAAATAAATCTCCGCCTCCCAGGAGGAGAAGTTAACTGGAGCGGAAGGAAGGTCAGAGTTCTCAATAGTGATCCTGTCAGGGCAGAAGTTGCTTTCTTTGGAAACACGATACAGACGAGGGGTAAGAGAGAGCGCGGATGCTGAATGCTGGACACTAGCTGCCTGGGTTTCAATCCTCCTTCGGTCACTGATTGGATGACTTTAGAAAGGTTCTTATAACCTCTCTAAGACTCAGTTTCTTCAAAAGTAAAAAGGGGCCAGGTGCAATGGCTCACACCTATAATCCCAGCGCTTTGGGAGTTTGAGGCAGGAGGATGGCTTCAGTCCAGGAGTTTGAGACCAACCTGGGCAACAAAATGAGACCTCATCTTTACAACAATAACAACAAAATAGCTGGGCATGGTGGCATATGCCTGTAGTCCCAGCAACTCAGGGGGCTGAAGTGGGAGGGTGACTTGTGCCCAGCTCAGTCTACAGTGAGCATGATTGCACCACTGCACTCCAGCATGGACAACAGAGGAAGACCCTGGCTCAAAAAATAAAAATTAAAAAAAGTAAAATAGGAATAATAATAGAGCTTTTTAAAAATAGTGTGGATTTTTTCCATACTATTGCTTAAAGAAACAATGTGTTGAAGACTTCAGCACGATATGTGAGCAGCAGAGAGGGCAAACTATATATTCACTATTCTTAGTTACTTGATTACTTGGAACAGAAAGGATGGTCCTTTTTTTTTCTTTCTTAGACCAATCATTATGTTTAATCAGCTTTCATTTCTGAAATATCCCAGTATTTTGGATATATTCCATAGTCTTTTCTTTCTATCTTTTAATGCTTATTTATTTATTTATTTTATTATACATTAAGTTCTGGGGTACATGTGCAGAACGTGCAGGTTTGTTACATAAGTATACATGTGCCATGGTGGTTTGCTGCATCTGTCACCCTGTCATCTCCATTAGGTATTTCTCCTAATGCTACCCCTCCCCAATCCCCCACCCCTGCTATTCTTCCCCTAGTTCCCCACCCTCCGACAGGCCCGAGTGTGTGATGTTCCCCTCCCTGTGTTCATGTGTTCTCATTGTTCAATACCCACTTAGAGTGAGAACACGCGGTGTTTGGTTTTCTGTGCTTGTGTCAGTTTGCTGAGAATGATGGTTTCCAGTTTCATCCATGTCCCTGCAAAGGACATGAACTCATCCTTTTTTATGGCTGCATAGTATTCAGTGGTGTATATGTGCCACATTTTCTTTATCTAGTCTATCATTGATGGGCATTTGGCTTGGTTCCAAGTCGTCTCTTTTTCTAAATAGCTCTATTAAGGTAGGGTTGGTAAACAAAAAAAACTGTACCTACTTATGTGCAATGTGATAAATGTAGACATATACAAGGATTGGGATTTGCAGGAAGCCTTCTTTCTTGTGTCTTCTTTTGTCCTTAAGTTTCCTGCTTCACACCCATGCTTCTGTACTTTGGTGATGATGCAAGCATAGAAGGAGCCAAATCTGTTGAGAAAGTATGATGTAGGCAAAAATAAGCAACTTTCTGTCAAGACTCATTTTTTCAAAAATTGAGCACCCGTTTTGTGTAGAACAAATCAGGACAGTAACATACAAAGTATACTCTTCTGTACCAAGTGAAAGCCCCTCCCCAGTAATTGAGCTACATTCACCCAGGCATTGGTCTTGGGGAAGACCTGGTGGTGTGTATCTCTTGTCTGAGACCAGGCCAACCATGAAGATGGAGTTTAAGCTAAAAGCTTTTACTGAAGCTCATTTCCTTGGCAGCCTGTTTTCCGTGGAGGCCCTCTGGTAGTCAAATCTTGGGGCCAGCTTGAGATGCTCTGGTGAATTGGATCAAAGTGGGAAGGCCAAAGTTCCTTGAATTATACTGAAGGAGAGCTATTGAGAACTTAACATGAGTTGAGAGTTTGAGAATAATAATTAGGATAGTTGGGCACCAACATTTTAAAAGATTTTTTTTCAAATTGTTTGTGTTAGATTTGTTTTAATCGAAAGATTAAATCCTGGGTTTAATCACTGCCTTTATTGGACTTATATTTGGGTTTCCTTGTTCTTGGGTTTCTATATTTGCTAATATAATATCTTTCTTTCTGCTTTTTTCTGTTTCTTTTCTCAAATAATTAAGTTGAATGCTTGGTTCCATTATTTTTATTCTCTTTTATTCATAAGGAAAATATTTAAGATTATGAATTTGCTTCTAGATAAGGTGTGGCTACGTTGCATACATTTAGTATTCTCATGATTTGTGGTAGTGTAGGAACGCAGCAATTTCTAATAAATGTTCATGGCAATTTTGATTTCCTCTCACATCCAAGTTTGGCATGAGCTTTTTAAATTGCTAGTTGTTATTGGTTTTATACATTTTTGATTTTGTCATTTATAATTGATAGGTCACCTATATGTTAGTGCAAAAATGTTGCCTTAATATTAGCTTTTATAAATGTATTAAGATTTTCTTTCTGATGTAGTATATTAATAGTATTTGACAGCATTCTGTGGGCAAGTGGAGAGAAGCTATGGAGACTGTTTTTCAGATACCCTCAACCTCCTTCCCCCAAATATATATATATATATATATATCTCTTGAATATACATATATAAACTATAACATGTATCTATATATGTAAATATACAGATACATAAATATATGTGCATATACACATTATATACTTATGAATATTAATATAACTAATATTGTTTATAGTTTCACTGACTTCATTTTTTATTTTATCTTTTTTCATTTACATTTTCTTTTAACTTTTAGGTTCAGGGGCACATGTGCAAGTTTGTTATATAGGTAAACTTATGTCTTGGGGGCTTGTTGTATAGATTATTTTGTCTCCCAGGTACTAAGCCTGGTACCCATCTCATTTTTCTGCTCCTCTCCCTCCCCCTACCCTCTATTCTCAAGGACATGTCTTTTGGGAGAACGTGGATGAAGCTGGAGACCATTATCCTTAGCAAAGTAACACAGGAACAGGAAACCAAATACTGCATGTTCTGACTTATAAATGGGAGCTGAATGATGAGAACTCATGATCTACGTTATCTATCAAAAACTGATAATTGTGTTAGAGTGTCTCACAATACCTTTGTGTTCACTTTTTCTTACATTTTTTCTCATATTGTATTTCTAATCATTTTAGTGATTTTGATTTTTATAGCTTGCTGTGAAATTTTTAGTGTGTAAAGGTTATTTCCTCATGGATTACATCATTGATTAATACAAAATTTTTCCAATCATGTTAATGTCTTTTGCATGGAATCCTACATCTCGTTGGGAATTTATACTGATGCTGCTGCTTCTGTTCTTTTGTATTTACCCAATACACACACACACACACACACACACACACACACACACACACTAAAGACTGTGTGTATATATTTCTGATGCTATCTTTAAGCCATTTATTTTAGAAGCAACATGTTATATTTTATATTATGATACAGTTTAGGTCTTCGACTTTAAATTGGGGAGTACACAATGGATAGATTTGGTATGTTGCCTCTTACTGTGTTGTGGGCAGGTGGGACAGTGCAGTAACCAAGAATAGATTTGTGATTCAGAGAGGCCAGGGTTTAGATCTTGAATCTTTCTTTTACATCTATGTGACCTCAGGAAAGTGCTTTTCACTGTTGATTCATTTGTATAATTGGAACAATAATATATTATTACTATGGTTGCCGTAAAGAGTCCATTAAAAAAAAAGCCACGGGAGCAAAGCATCTAACAGCATCTTGACCCATAGTAGCCATGCGATTAAGGTTGGCCAGAATTTTATTTATAGTGGTTGGTGTAAATATATAATTCTATACATATATCCCATTATTTTAGGCTTTCTGTTTGTCATTTCTTATATTGCATCTTTATTTTCTCTTTTGATATATGGACTAGATTGTGTTTGATTCTCTCTGCACTAATGATTTGAAAGGAAAAATATTTGTTTTTGGTTTGTCGGTGGTACCCTTTATGTTTTCCAAAGTTTTCTGTAATTATCAAAGCCAAAACCACTTTTCCAATACAGTATATAATTTAGAATATCTTTACTTGCTGCCCTTTTTCCCTTTCAATTTTGACCAATATAATCTGGGATTTTCAGTGTCAATTCCTTTATAATAAATAGGTATTTGCATAAGTTTATTTTCTACATAAAAAGTAACATTTGCTTGTTTTGCAACCATGTTTGTTACCTGGAGATAATTCTGTTTAACAGACTTCATACCAACCACCAGTACTAATATACCATTTTTTGCCTAATATTTAAGTTTTCCTTTTCCATTCATTTCTGTTTTCTAGAGTATGCCATGAGGAAAATTTCTCAAGATGAAAATGTAAATGATGTGTATTTTTAAATCCCTGATATATCTGAAAAAAACAACTGATTGTGTATGACATCCTCACACTTCAACCATTTTGTCCAAACTGTGGACTTAGCCCTAGTGTGATCTAGCTTTATAGCATTAAAGATAATTTTGCTGTGGACATCAATATAGCCTTATGTTTAGTTTTGTTCATTAGTATGGATCAGATGCCTCCCCTGCCTCCCCCGAGTTTTTCCTTCTCTTATTTCAGCAGAAAGTGGCCTTGTTATAGAAATTCAGCTAAACCTTTATTTTTTAGACCCATTGTATTTCAACAGAGTGGAATGTAATGATATACACAGTCGTTACTGTAAACCAAGAGCAGGTCTCAGTTAGAGGTTTGTTTTGCCAAGATTAAGGACCATGGCCCATGACACAGTCTCAGGAGGTCCTGAGAACATGTGCTCAAGGTGGTTAGGTTACAGCCTGGTTTCATACCTTTTAGGGAGATACAAGTTACGGGTAAAAACAGAAATCAATACATGAAAACTATACATTTGTTTGGCTCAGAAAGGTGAGCTATCTCAAAGATGAGGAGTGGGGAGACCTTCCAGGTCATAGGGAGATTCCAAGATTTCCTGATTGGCAATTGGTTGAAAGAGTTAAGCTTTGCCTGAAGAGTTTTAAGTTAGAATAAAGAAATGAGATCCATTTCATGTCAGTCAGAATGGCGATTATTAAAATGTCAAGGAACAACAGATGCTGGTAAGGTTGCAGAGAAATAAGAAAGCTTTTACACTATTGGCAAGAATGTTCGATCATTGTGGAAGGCGATTCCTCAAAGATCTAGAATCAGAAATACCATCTGATCCAGCAATCCCATTATTGGGTATATACCCAAAAGAATGTAAATCATTCCATTATAAAGATACATGCATATTTATGTTCATTGCAGCACTTTTCATGATAGCAAAGACATGGAATCAACACAAATGCCCATCAATGATAGACTGGATAAAGAAAACGTGATTTATATACACCAAGGAATACTATGAAGCCATAAAAAGGAATGAAGCCATTATCCTCAGCAAACTAATGCAGGAGCAGAAAACAAAACACTACTTGTTCTTACTTATAAGTAGGAGTTGAACAAGGAGAACACATGAACAGAGGGAGGGGAAAAACACACATTGGGGCCTGTCAGGGGGTAGGGTTGGGGGAGCAAGAGAATTAGGAAAAATAGCTAATGGGTGCTGGACTTAATACCTAGGTGATGGATTATAGGTGCCGCAAACCACCATGGCACATGTTTACCTATATGACAAACGTGCACATCTTGCACATGTATCCCAGAACTTAAAATGAAAATTTAAATTTCAAAAAGAAATGCATTAGTTAAGATCAAGATTGTGCAAACCAAGGTTCTTTTTTTTTTTTTTTTTTGAGACAGAGTCTCGCTCTGTCACCCAGGCTAGAGTGCAATGGCATGATCTTGGCTCACTGCAACCTCTGCCTCCCAGGTTCAAGTGATTCTCCTGCCTCAGCCTCCCAAGCAGCTGGAATTACAGGCATGTGCCACCACACCTGGCTGATTTTTGTATTTTTAGTAGAGTCAGGGTTTCACCATGTTGGCCAGGTTGGTCTCGAATCCCTGACCTCAGGTGATTTGCTTCTCAGAGTGGTGGGATTACAGGCTTGAGCCACTGTGCCCGGCCACCAAGGTTCTTATTATACAGATGAAGCCTCCAGATAACAGGCTTTAGAGACAATAGATGGCAAATGTCTCTTATCAATACTTAAAAGTTGTCAGACTCTCCAGAAATGACCTAGTAAAGGAGTGGGGTTGTCTACAGGATGCAAATTTCCTCCACAAAAGACAGCTTTGCGGGGCCGTTTCAAAATATATCAAATAAATATATTTTAGGGTAAAATACTTTGATTTCCTTCACGTCCTACTATGTGTCATGTGATGCTATACCACGGTTAGGTTGGAATTTGGTATATTATTGTCACATAGAGTCTAGTTTGTCAGTCTTATGAGCTCTATTTTAATGTTAACACTGGTTAGTCATGCCTGAACTCTGGAGGGAGAAGAGCATAACTAGGCATGTCCAAACACCTCTTCCTGTCATGGCCTGAAATAGTTTTTCAGGTTTGTTTGGTATCCCCTTGGTCAACAGAGGGTCCATTCAGTCAGTTGAGGGGCTTAGAATTTTATTTTTGGCTTACACTGCATAGATCATTAGATATAACCAAAGGGGAGAATGGAGAATCTCTTCCTCAACTGGAAAGATCTCAGGAAAAATGTAGAAATCAGCACATCTAGAGGAAACTGTGAAGTCTAGGAAGAAGTTTAGGTTTTAGTCCTTTCCTATGGATGACTTCATGTATTCAAATAAGAGGGCCTAGGATATATTGGTTTTTCTTTTCTTGAATAATTAAGTAATTCATTCAGTCACTCAGTCAACAAAAATAAACAAAACACATCCCCTGCTCTCAGGTTGCTTAAACTATACAGAAGAGGAAGAGAACAAATGCATAAAAATGTTATAATGTATGAGCATAAAACATAAAGAGTATCTTAAAGAGTCCATGGGCTGGATGCGGTGGCTTACACCTGTAATCCCAGGATTTTGGGAGGCTGAGGCAGGCAGATCAACTGAGGTCAAGAGTCCGAGACCAGCCTGACCAACATGGAGAACCCCCGTCTCTACTAAAAATACAAGAAATTAGTCAGGCGTGGTGGCACATGCCTGTAGTCCCAGCTACTTGGGAGGCTGAGGCAGGAGAATCACTCAAACCTGGGAGGTGGAGGTTGTAGCGAGCTGCTATCACACCACTGGACTCCAGCCTGGGCAACAAGAGTGAAACTCTGTCTCAAAAAAAAAGAGCCCAGTGTACCTGTTATAGGGATTAGAGGGAGCAGGGAGCAGTAGCTGTTCCTGAGCGAGTTCTGAGTAGTCTCTGGCCCTGGAGGCAACCACAGGGAGGCTGCAGAGGCATTAGGGTGAATGCATCTCTAAAGGACTAGACCACTGATTTCTAAGAACCTTACTGTTCTGAACTTTTGTGACAAAGAAGGAATTTAAATAACAGCTTCCTCGTAACCTGATTGGCACCTCTACTCAGAACGTCTCTATCTTATTCAGCCTTTCTCAGTCCTCCCCAGATCCCAAGTATTTTCACAGCCTCGCTCACAGTGGCCCTACCATCTCAGTCCCTTATAAAGCCCTTGTGAGTATAACGCCCGGTTCTTTCTTTACATGCATGTTCTTGCCTCTAAGATGAGTCAACTCCTACATAGGGAAAAGTCTTAACATTCTCGGTAACAGAAAGATATTGAAGGCTGCCTGTCCTTCTGTTAACTTTGGTTTCCTCAAAAGGATAAAATGGTGGGGCGAGGGGTATCATTTTTTTTTATATGCCTGCATATAGTTTGACTTGCTGCCTCAGTTGTATAATATTCTACTTTTATAATTAGGAAAGTCAGTAATGGAAAAGAAAGGACAAGAAAAAAAAAAGAGAAGAAAATAATACAAAGGAAAAGAAAGTTCTGTGTGTCTTGCCCTAGTAACCTGCCCAGAGAGACACCATATCAATTTGTTGAACAAATTAGTTCTCTAATCGCCCGTCTTGGCTTCCACCCTCTGGGCTCACCTCTGTTCTCTCCTTTCTGGTCATTTTGCTTAAACAAGGTGGAACCATTAGCATCACCACAACTTAATTTTATTCTGCTTACTCTGGCCCCACAAGATCATGTATACATCCAAACCCACAGATTATTGATAATTTCTTTTCTCCTTCATTTCTAAAGCGGGGAAGAACTAAAACCCACAGATAACAGGAAATATTCCTTTCCGGCTGAGAATCCCCAAATGCAAGGTACAGCAGGACCTCAGCCCCTTCACACCAGCTCCTGGCCTGCTGCAGAACAGACTCCCCTGGTGGTTTGAGGCTAAGCGTTGAGCTTTTCCTTCAACGTGGGATCTTGAAGAGCTTCCCAGCTACCCAAAGCCCCAATTTCCTCCACCGCACACAGAAGCAGCTGAATCAGTACTAGCCCAGGCACAATGATGAAGGGGTTGAGTTTGTCTTTGGTTCCAGGCCTGTCTCTCTCTCCAGCCCTGTGGCCCCTGCTGAACTATCCTAGACACTTCATCTGCCTGAGCCTGTTTCTTCTTCTCTGCCCAGCAACCCGGGGACAGCGCCTCTTCTGTTTATTTGAAGCTTGCAGAGAAAAGTGGACTGTGAGAAGCAAGGCCCCAGAGTCAGGCAGGCCCCTGAGCCATGCAAATTTGCACAAATGCCTAGATCTCTCCCAAAGGCAAAGAGGGTGGGGAGTTTCAGAGACCAACAGGGTAAGTTGCCAGAGCATGCTGGACACACCATGGCCTCTTGCCCGTCTGCAAAATGAGCACGAGGATGACTGCTCACAGGGGAGTGTGGAGAGCCAATGACTTGGCTCGTGGCACAGTGGCTGTCCACATCAGCTCTTCAGAGTATTTCATTCTACCAGGTCTTGCTCCCTGGTAATTCCTCCACTTCCTTTGCTTATGCCTCAAGCTAAACCTGAGGTCTGGCTTAATAGGAGAGTCAGGTAACAGCTGTGCTTTCTTGCCCTGATACCCTTCTGCGACATGACTCTTGCATTTCCTATTATCTAACCCTTTAGATGCTGTGATAGAGAGAGAAGTAAATACTTGTGGATTTGTGGAGACTGTCAGGCACCAGATATCGGACACACAGGAGTCTCCAGCTCTGCTTACAGAGGAATCCCTCATCGCCTCCCCACAATCTGATCTTTGTCTCCTTTATGAAAAATGAATACCTTACCCAGTCTTTTCACCAAGTCCATTAAGAGGCAGCTGCATTTTAAAATCTATCCCCCTGAGCACGGACCTTCTCCAATCAGACGTCACTTAAGCCGTGTCTGGCAAGTTAGATTCAGCTTGTGAAGAAAGGAACTAAGATGAGAGAAAAAGGAACGAAGAACAGAATGTCCCCAGGGAAACTCAAATCTAGCAAAATACAAGACGGGGAATATGTCAGGGTGCTCCCTAGGTGTTTAATAGACAAAGTGATTCATGACTATTTCTGTTGGGTCTGAGGTTCCCAGGCTGAAAGCTCAGGAACCTCAGAGGAGTTTAGTTCCTCCTTAGAGGAGTCTCTGCTGTCTCAGCCACCTATGAATGGGGCTCTTGGGAGGATGAGAATAGAGGGGAGGAAGAGTAGGGCAAGGTCAGTGTCATGCTTTCCACAGCTTCCTTCTGAGTCGGGGCTGACTTCCTTCAAGCTGAATCTCTTGAGCATGCGTTATTTGCCAGGTGCTCAGCTCTTTAAAGGTATTAACTCATCCAATCTTCATAATGAGCCCCTGAGAAAGACACTGTGACTATCTCCATTGCAGAGGTCAGGAATGCAGGGCTCGGCAAGGCCATGAGACCAATCCACAGTCACATAGCCAGGCAGTGACAGGCTGGAGCCTGGGGTCAGGCTCACACTCTCAACACTCACCACAACGCCTTTTCTGCTGTCAGCCACTGTGGGACCTTGGAGGACTCAATTCCTGGCTCTGGGTCTCATGTTCCTTCTCCATAGCATGAAAGGGTGAATGAAATATTCTCCACATTTCCTTCTTCCTTCGCTTCTTTATAAAGAATTCAGCTCTTTTCTTTCCAGCTCTATTCCTTCAGCTCTTTTCTTTTCCATTGCAAAGAGAGATTAAATAAAGCCCTATTTTCAATTCCCAGGAGAGCTAACTGAAATTCCACTCTCAAAATTAAATACATAAACATTCATTGGCATTCTCAGACTACCACAAAATCAGAACTTTTCCTACAAGTTGTCAACCCACCCCACCCATCCATTTCCCCCTGCCCCTGGCGTTTGGTGGAGACCAAAAGCTGTATAATGTTACAGACAGAAAAAGCCTCTTCCTTTCTTTTGTAACTCCCAGCAGGCTATACGCAAATCCGTGATCTCTGGAACACTTTCCCTGGATACTCCTTTTCCCTATTTTTTTTACCCCCAACATCCCACTTTCCTGATGGCCACAGACAGACTTGGGCAGAACACCGAGTCATATTTATAAAAATAATATTTATTTCCCTTCTTACATCCCAAATGAAAGAGGAAGGAACTAACTTCATTTAAGCATGGAAAATAAAATAGAACATAACATATACTGGTTCCAAAGCCCCAAACCAGTACCTCACATTCTGTTGCGGTGGCATGGAGTTGGAGGGACAGGAGGGGGATGCTATTTTAAGATTCTGTAAAGCATTGAAGAAAAGTGCAGACATACATCCAGACCCTCAGGTTTGTACAAAAGACACCCAATTCCTTTATTCAGTGGAATAGTAGGGTAATATTAGAATCTCTGCCTTAATAAGCAGCTATTTTTTAAAAAACTACTTTATTATAGAGAGGGACTCTCATGTCATTTGTGGGTAACTCCCAGGAAGAATATGGGGAGGAATCTGCAGCCAATATACACAGCCTCAAATGTTACTTTAAATTCAGTTTTAAAAGGGGAATTTAGCAGCCGTCATTAAAGTCTCTTGTCTCTGAATCTGCAAACACAAAAATATGCTGAAGAGAAATTTAGACATTTATTACAGATCTTAGATCTTTTAAAGATGTACATGTCTGGTTTTCCCCTCCCAAAATATCTAACACTGGCTTTAACAAGCAGAGGATGAAGATATTCTGATAGCGGAAAGTTCCTCTATTGGGAGGGATGGAGGGAAATGAGTCAAAAAATAAAATTCTTAGGGCTTCTTGTTTTTTCATTCTTTGACACAATGATATTATAAGTATAACTCTGATTCTAAATTGCTTAAATAAAAAGAACAATTTATCAAGTTCCCTTCTTATTGAGCAAGAAACTGAAAGTTAACATGGTTTCAAAATTGGTTCCTTCATTGACTCAGAGATATCATCAAGGATCCAAGTTTGTTTGTTTTTTTTTTCCATTTTTCTGCTTTACTGTCCTCAAACTATCAACATTATCCTCAAGCTCATCTCTCTCATGGTCACAGATTGGCTGCTGAAGTTCCAGACGTCACATGCAGATGTCACAAGTTCCAGAAAAAGAAAGGCTTTCTCTTTCTATGTATCTTTTTTTTTTTTTTTTTTAGCAAGAAAACCTTGTTTTCCAGCAGTCCCTAACATACTTTCTTCCTGACTCATAGGCCAGAGTTTGATCGCATTTCTATTACGTGGAGCCACCATGACCAACTTAGACCAATCAAGAGCCTCCTCTTAAAGCAGTGGGGCTGGATACCAACAATCACTCATTTATCCAGGCATTTGGGGGCTAGAAAGGAAAGAATACATATTATCAAATAAACAATAGAGTCTGCCATACTCCATAATGGAAGACTTTCTTCTACATTATTCCACACTTCAGAGAGCTCCAGGGGGAAAATTTAATCTCTACGTCCAATGCATGTTCAAGAAGATGTGCTAAACAAAAGAATGAATCAAAAAATTACTCCTCAAATTTTCCTGCACTGTATTTTTTTGGCCAAAGATACATTAAAATTTCTATGCCGATTAGTTTTTTAAAAACTACAAGCCAAAAAAAAATTAAACAACTAGATGGACTCTGAGTTTCTACTAGAAGAAAGACTCCCTGTAGGCAGAGTCCATATTCATCTCCAGCACTGCTGTATCTTCTGCTACTGGGCACACATCTGGCACAGGCAAGTGCTCAATATATGTTTTTCTTTCTTTTTTAATGAATGAGTGAACATAAAAGCTCCTGTTTCCCTCTTAAGTCAACCACAATAGGTATGATCCACAGCACAGGCCAAAGAGAAAATTAGGAAAGTAGAAAGATTTTCTTTTGGAGGATCTCAATTTTCTTTTCTAAAAAGTGCTTTCAGTAGCCCAAATGTTTCCAGTACCCTTTCCCATCCTCCATCTTTCCTCAATCCACCCAACACCTCTGCTGAATGTGATGAGCAGATATATAGAAAAGTGACACTGACAAAAGAAACCTGATTGCCATCATCTGCTTCTAGTGATAATGGAGTAAATCCCACTAGAATTACCCTTTGTTATAGGTTGAATTGTGTCCCTTAAAAAGACACTGAAATCCTCACTCCCAGGCCCTGTGACTGTAACCTTATTGGAAATAGAGTCTTTACAGATGGTCAAGTTAAGATAAGGTGATTAGGGTAGGTCCTACTCTAATATGCTTTTTTTTTCTTACAAAAAGGGGAAATTTGTACACAGAGACATGCATAGAGAGGAGACGATGCAAAGGCATGGAGACATTTTCATCTACAAACCAAGGAATACCTGAGCTATCAGAATCCAGGAAAGAGGCAAGAAGCAAAGTTTGCCTCACAGCTCTTAAAAGCAAATAACCCTGCTGACACCTTAAGTTTGGACTTCCAGCCTCCATAACTGTGAGACAATAAACTTCTGTTGTTTAAGCAGCCCAGTTTGTGGTACTTTGTTATGGCAGGCCTAGCAAATTAATATACCTTTGTACTGAAAACAACCATAAAGTTGGCCAGAATATGTGAGGAAACTGTCTTTAAGATTTGGACAACAAGCAGTACAGGGTGGTGATTCTTGAGATGAAGGGGAATGTGTGAGCTAAATGAAAGTTAAAAGAATTTGTCTGCAATACAAGAAATATAAAAAGAGGTTCTTCTTGTGAAATATATGTCAAAGGTGGCAAAAAGAATAGGAACAAAATACATGTAATTTTACAATAGGTATGATCCACGGCAAGACTTTGATATTTTATGGGAGGTACAACATCAATTCCAGTCACTCTGTGATAAGTTAAAGTGTCATATTTTAACCTTATGAGAACCATTTTAAAAAATACAAAGAAAGATAGCTAAAAAGCCAACAGAGGAGAGAAAAGGAATACTAAAAATTATTTAATGAACTCAAAAGAAGGGTTAGGAATGAAAGGAAGAATGGAGGAACAAAAAGAATGACAGAAGAAACAGTAAATAAATACCAAAATGGTAGAATCCAGTATTATATCAATAATTATATTAAATGATAAATTACATTTATAAGGATAAATAATTGAATTATGTTAAATTTGATTATGATTTACTTTAATTAAAAGGAAAGATTGCGTGACTGGTTAGAAAAGCAAAAGATCCACTTTATTACTTTTGAAGTTTTTAATTTTAAGTTTTAATTTCTGTGTGTACACAGTAGGTGTACATTTATGGGTGACATGAGATGCTTTGGCACAGGCATATAATGTGTAATAGTCACAGTGTGGAAAATTGGGCGCCCATGTCCTCACGCATTTATCGTTTGTGTTACAAACAATCCAGTTACAGGCTTTTAGTTATTTTTAATTGCACAATTAAATTGTACTTATTTATTCCTTCCGAGTATTTTTTCTTGTACCCTAACCATCCTCCTCCTCACCCCTCCCCGCTCACTACTTTTCCCAGCCTCTGGTAACCGTTCCTCTATTCTCTAAAGAGATTCACTTTAAATATAAAGGCAGAGATAGGTTGAAAGTAAAATGGTGGAGAAAACATTAGGCAAAGAATAAACACAAAGAAAAGTACAGCTATATTAATACCAGAGAACATACACTTTAACATGGGAGACTTGCTAAAGATAAAGAGGCAATTTTTCAATTTAAAAATGATAAAAGAGTCAGTTCTCCAGAAAGGTAAAACAATCCTAAATGTACGTGCACCCAATAATGGAGCTTTAAAATACAAGAAGCAAAAGTGACAGAATGAAAGGTAGAAACAGATAAATTCATTATTCAAATTCAAGATTTTTAACAATTCCCTTTCGTTAATTGATTGATCAATGTATTAAATCGGCATGGATATAGAAGACATAAACCATGCTATCAACCAACATGGCATTCATTAAAGCATATAAACATGCCACCCAAGAAAAATAGAAAACATTATTTTCTAGTGTAGCTGAAACATTAACCAAGGTAGGCCAAATATTGGACAGTAAGTGTCAATTAATTTTAAAGGGTTTAAATTTTATAGTATATATTCTTTGGGCACAGTATAATTAAATTAGAAATCATATTATATCTATAAATTCCCAAGTATCATGGAAATTAAGCAACATATTTCTAAATAATCGAGGAATAAAAGACGAATAACAAGGATAAATAAAATACTTTGAGTTGATCAATATTAAAAATATGCAAAAATTTATTAAATGCTAAAGCAATGCTTAGCAGGAAGTTTTTCACCATTAAATGCTTATATTAGAAAAGAAGAGAAGCTTAAAATCAATGATTTAACTCTTTACCCTAAGAAGCTGAAAAAAGTCAACCTCAGTTAAAAAGAAGAAATGAAATTTCTTTGAAAAGGTCAATTAAACTGATTTACCTTTAGCCATACTAATCCAGAGAGAGAGAGAAGTAATAAATTACTAGTATCAGGAATGCAAGAGAAGAGATCACTAAAAATCCTATAGACATTAAAAGGGTAATAGGGGAATCTTATGAAAAATCTTAGGCCAATATGTTCAAAAATCTGGAAAAAAAATGAATGAATTCATTGAAAAACACAATTTACCAAAACAAAATGAATTAGGAAAATCTAAATGGCCCTATCTCTATACAAAAATTTAATTCATTGTCAAAATATTTCCCAAAAAAGACAACTAAGGGCTGGATTATTTTGCTGGCGAATTATAACGAATGCTCCGCACAAAATTCTATCAGACACAACTGGAAAGAAGATATAGGAATAACTAAAAAGCCCTTGAAAAAATGGTTAATATAATTCCTCTTCAGGGAAATGCAATCAAAATCCCACAATGTGTACTACATTTCATTGGTATACACATTTGCCAAAACTCACTGCACTGAATAATTATGGGTTGCAGATTTCACTGTATATAAATTTTGTCTCAGTAAGACTTAAGGTGCTTTCCCCAGAGTATGGGCATTTAAGAGAGTAAAACATCCTCAAACCGATGAAATATGCTTCTCTGTAAAATGGCAGGCAGAAGAGTGGCGATGCAGGGAGGTGATGAAATTAGAATGCATGGGTTGGGGTGGCAGCTTTTTTTTTTTTT
>NW_016107404.1:827632-830749 GCF_001604975.1 Cebus imitator
AATTGTGTCCTAATTTTTTTTTTTTTTTTATTTCAAATTGAATATTTTATTAACATGGTAGTTGTCTTTGTAACATGTGCACACACACTCGCAAGCTCAGAATGATCTGCCTGGGGAAAAAAATACTAAATATGCCTAAAAGGGGAAAATGAAAAACAAAAAAATTCTTGTAGGTTTTCATTATTGTAGGCAATTATGTCCACATCACTTACAAAGCGATTGCCAAATCTGTCCAAGGAAGCAGAGTTTGAAGGGGGGGGCTAGGGGCGAGAATCTTGGGAAAAATTCAACAGTGGCATAGCAGAGCTCTCAATATGAGAAAGCTGATATAATGTGGACTTTTGCTGTGAATTTTCTCTTTGCAAAATATGGGGAGTGGTTTATCAATGGGCAGAAAATAAGAGAAGGCGGTGTGAAGTAGGCTTTTGTAGTCAATTTTCCTCACAGTATTGTAATTCCTCACTTCCTTATAAATATTTGCAAGGTTAAAATTCAAAAGACCCAGTGACAACACCAAATGCTATAAAGACTGGAACGTTCATATGTTGCTCGTGTCTTACCTTTTTGGAAAACTTTCTGGTACTTTCTTATAAAGTTAAACACAAACTTGGTCTATGATCCATCATATCACTCTTCGGTATTCATCCAAGTGAAAAGAAATCATATGGTCATGAAAATACTGGTACAAAAAGGTACATAGAAGCCTTAAAAAATATTAAGAGGTCTGAACTGGGAAAAATGCAAATGTCTTTTAGTAGGAAATTAGATAAATATAGTACTGTACTGTATATTAATACAATGGAATAATACTCAGCAAAGAAAAAGGAACAAACTACTGGTAAATGAATTGATCTCACAGACATCAGGTTGATGAAAAGAATGCAAAATACAATATGCAATTCAATTTTCCTGAAATTCAAGGACAGACAAAACTAAATCTATGAATATTTCCCTCAGTGAGGGTAGGGGACTAGCCAAAAAGAAGTAAGAGCAGGTGTGTGCTGGTCAACTGGCTCTCTGAGGAAAAAAAATCCCTGATTTGTTGTAGTGTTTTCTGATTCCCCAGCATGATCATTTTTAAGTACCGATATAACATCACTGAATGCAAATTTGGGAGGAGATTAGCAGAATTGCCTTGGTAGAAATTGGTTCTAGCACATCATTGGCCCCAGGGACTTTTCTGGGGTGATGGAAATATTCTGTACCTTGGCTGGGGTGGTAGTTTCACTGGTATACACATTTGTCAAAACTCGTTGCACTGAATAATTACAGGTTGCTCATTTCACTGTATATAAATTTGGTCTTGGTAAGAAAGAAAAGACTTAAGGTGCTTTCCCCAGAGTATGGGCATTTAAGAGAGTAAAACATCTACAAACTAATGAAATATGCTTCTCTGTAAAATGGCAGGCAGAAGAGCGGTGATGCAGGGAGGTGATGAAATTAGAATGTATGGGTTGGGTTGGCAGCAGAGGTGGCAGCTTCCACTTGGTGCCTGTCCTGTTTGTACCTCCCTGCTGCTCTCCTGATAGTTGGCCTGGTTATGCATAAAACAACCCATCCTAAAAATGAAGCCTGCCCCATCTCCCTGCTGGAGAAACTGTCTGAGTTGAAGCCTGAGCTTTTCCAGGCAGGCCTATAATAGGGGGCCATTATCCTGGGACCAATTCCTCCTTCCGGTATTACTCTTATTGCATCTTCGTTCTGTTCTCTGGGGTTTTTTAAATTACTTTTTCTGTCTAGGCATTTTTGTCTTAGTCTCTGACTTTCAGGAGTGTCAAGTTAGGTGTTTAGCCAAATTAATTTATTCATTCTGAAAACGTTTGCTAAATGTCAACTTTGCTTTTGAACTGCTGTATGAGGTCATGTGCAGCTAGTTAATGTAAATCCTTTGAAGATAGTGTTATGACTGCAAGAAACTAAGCGCTTACAGCAAACAATGAAATATTCATCCTGCGCCAGATGATTTGGGAACAGAACCTAAATCCTGCTTCCGTACTGTGAGAGTCTGACTCCTCCCAAACAAATCTCTCCTGTAGCCTCCACCAGCTGTGGCATAATATCAGCCTCCCACTCCTTATTAAGGGATTTGTTGCTGAGCATTATTTGGTATTTTATTTTGGGTCAGAGGCTTCAAAGCCTTTCATTTTTTTTTTTTTTTTTTTTTTTTTGGTCTGTAAAACCCCCATTATCTTTCCATATAGATCTGTCATTGATACGGGTGTATAAATACACATGGCTTTGTTTATGTAGACATACAATATGTGCACTCATCCCTATCTGAGTGTGTGAACACAAAGTTTATATTTGGAGAAAACTTTTGAAAGCCAGATTTGCTACAGTGTAGAGGCAGCTGGTGGTGGGGAGAAAGAGTAATGAGTTACCATTATACCAAAGCCTGGATTAGCCGTGTACACTTTGAATGGCAACTGTTCTCTCTGGACAAAAAGCTGAAGATGCAGGAATGAAAAAGGGGAGGGGTGTGTGTGTGTGTGTGTGTGTGTGAGAGAGAGAGAGAGAGAGAGAGAGGCGTGGGGAGAGGGGCAGAGGGCACACACCCATTCCATCCCTTTTTTGTTTAGCTTTTTCTACCAGTGGGGACATGTTTAAAATCAGAAGTCTCAGTGGAGGGACCTCACGGCATAGCTCTGCCAGGCGGTTGTCTGCTGGCGCCTTCAAACTCAGCTGCCTGAGAGAGCCATTTGCACCTAAATGAAGCCTGAGGACTAAGGGGGAAAAAAGAGAATAATTAAAATAAATTAGAAGGTTCATGGGGGATGGGAGATCATGTCTGGTCCTGCTGCTCAGCCTGAGGCTCTAAGGCTTGAAAGGAGAGGGAGAGGCAGAATTATTCTAAGCAGGCTGCCTTTTCCAAATCATGTCCCCAACAACAGTGACACTATCACGTCTCCCCAGAGCCACACTAGTGTCCGTGTAGCCTGTGGCCCTTGAACTTGATAGCTTAGTGGGTTAGGAGCAACAACTGCCAACCTGCACGTATTTTTTTTTTTTTTTTTTGAGACAAGAGTTTCACTCTTGTTACCCAGGCTGGAGTGCAATGGTGCGATCTCGGCTCACCACAACCTCCGCCTCCTGGGTTCAGGCAATTCTCCTGCCTCA
>NW_016107404.1:830874-834438 GCF_001604975.1 Cebus imitator
AGAGACGGGGTTTCACCATGTTGACCAGGATGGTCTCGATCTCTTGACCTCGTGATCCACCCGCCTCGGCCTCCCAAAGTGCTGGGATTACAGGCTTGAGCCACCGCGCCTGGCCAACCTGCACGTATTTTAAATAGTTCTACATATTCTTCTCAGCCTTTTCTATTTTCCAAGATTTTTAATTTATTTTTTATTAAGTAGATACATGGTTCTCAACTGGGGGTAATTTTGCCTCCTATGGAGCAATTGGCAAAATCTAAGGACGTTTTTGTTTGTTGCAATCAGGATGAGGGTAGGTGTGTGCTATTGGCATACTGCCATCTGGTGTAAGATTGACACACAAAATACAGGACACTCGGTTTTATTTTAATTCAGATAGACAAAGAACACTGTTTTTTTAGTATTAGAAGGTACCAAATTATGAGATTGTACTTATACTAAAAAAGTATTCATTGTTTTACTGAAATTCAATTACAATTGTTTTTTTGTTTGTTTGAGACAGAGTCTCGCTCTGTTGCCCAGGCTGGAATGCAGTGGCACAATCTTGGCTCACTGCAATCTCCACCTCCTGGATTCAAGCAGTTCTCCTGCTTCAGCCTCTCTAGTAGCTGAGACTACAGGCGTGCGCTACCATGCCTGTTCATTTTTGTATTTTTAGTAGAGGCATGGCTTCACCATGTTGGCCATGCTGGTCTCGAACTCCTGACCTCAAACGATCCACCCACCTTGCCTCTCAAAGTGCTGGGATTACAGGCGTGAGCCACTGTGCCTGGCCTGGGCTTCCTATGTTTCTATTTGCTGGATGATGCTAAACATTCTACAATGCACAGAATAGCTGGCCACTCAACCCCAACAAAGTATTATTCAGTCAGAAATATCAAGAATACTGAAAGCTGATGATCTACTTCAGTAGGTGATAGTAACGGCATAGTTCAGATGCTAGAGAGTAGATGATTTTAAGTTCTGAACATAGATACTGAATATGTATGACACATGCCAAATGAATATACATCTCTTATTAATACATAGAGTCATTAAGATATATATATGTGTGTGTATAAATGTTTTCAACCCTAACTTGAGATCTTTTGGAAGGAGTGTAGTGAGCCTATTCTTGCTCATCTCTCTACAGAATGAGCTGGGAGGCTTTTGCAGTAGGCTGAAAAATGGTTCTCAGAAATGTTACATCCTTGTTCCTGGAATTTGTAAATGTCATCTTATTTGGAGAAGAAGCTTTTGCCCGTGTGATTAAGGACCTTGAACTGGGGAGATTAGTTTGGATTATCTGGTGGATCCTAAATGCTATCACTAGTGTCCTTACAAGACAAGGCAGAGCGATTTGACACGCACAGAGAAGAAGATGCGATGGTAGCAGAGAGAGATACAGGGATGCTGGTCTTAGTGTTGGAGTGATGCAGCCACAAGCCAAGGAATGCCAGCAGCCATCAAACACTGCAATTGGCAAGGAACGGAGCCTCCCATAGAGCTCCCACAGACTCTATGGGAGCTTCCCATAGAGTCACCAGGGAATGCAGCCCTGATGACATCTTGATTTTAGCTCAATGAAACTGACAGTGAATTTCTGGCTTCCAGAACTGTGAGAAAATTAATTTCTGTTGTTTTAAGTCACCAAGTTCATGGTAATTTGTTGCAGCAGCCACAGGAAACCAACACAGTGTTCTTCAGAGAAACAAATTCAGGCAACAGACCTTTCAGGAGAGTGTGTACCAGAGATGGAACAAACGTGACTTCCTGAGGCTCCAAGAGTGGAAATCTCAAGGGCAGCATGGATTTTGTTGGCAATTCGCCTTTATGTCTTGATACTGGACATTTCTAATGATGGGTGTTGAGCTTGCTCATGATCTGTAGTTGAAAAATAAGCAACCCCGTTGATTTGTCTATGATTTTAATAGGAAACACATGTGTGTGTCCAGGCACTGTGAAGCCCACATCTAGAACTTTGGAAGAAAGTTGCCTAAATGAAAGATTAGGCATGCCTGCCTCTCAGTAGCTGAGAATCAACTCAGCTATAGCTGGTTCTCGGGGGAGAGAAGACGATGATGTGGTCCCATTAGGGCTTAGGCCATGGGATTGGGAAAAATGAGTTTTGGGTTCTGAGGGGAAATTACCCTATTTCGTGTAGTATGCGTGTTTTATGGAAGGCTAGTCATTTGGAGTCCTTTGAAAACATCTTGTGAAGATATTGAGTCCCATGGGATTGTTGTACATTTCTTTGAAAGTCCCTGGACATTCGGCTGTGCTCTCAGGACGGGTGGCCAGCAGCAGGAAAAGTACAAATTTCCAAATAAAAAAGAGGAAAGCATGTGAAAATACCAAGAGTGATAAGATGTTCTTATCTGTTGAGTAACTAGAAAACATCCCGTGATTATTGCAGGGGACCAAACAGAGACTCTGTTTGTTCCAGGTCTGCACCTCTGGGAAGAGTTTGTTCCCAACTCTTCTCTTGCCTGTCTCAGTCAAATCTGAGACTCAGATGTTTTCCAAAACAACCCGTGGAAATGAGATTGATGGGCATTACTGACTTGGTATTGGGAAATCTGCAGTCATCTCTCTGTCACAGTCATTTCTGGAGAGAGATGCCAAGTTGCCCACTTTCCTAGAATGCCACAGAGAAGACAGCGGTGGTGTGGGATGGTAGTGTGTGCAGATGTGGAGTGGCCGAGGCCCAGACAGCTGGACCCTGCTGGGCTTGAATATTCCTCAAACAACATGAAAACAGCCAGAGTTCAGTGGGTGTTTATGCTTACCTCCAAGGGACAGGATGCTCAGAGAGAAGGCCTGCTCCAGATGGCCTTTTGAAATTACTCATTGCTGTTGACCAGAAAATCCAGGCTCTTGGGGTCAAGTTCAAGAGTCTTGGGAGAGTCTTTCATTCCTGGGTTGAAATCTATACTTTGCCTTCTACAAGCTTTGCAATGTTGGGACTCCTTCACTAACTCCCTAAAACTCAGTTTTCTTAAATGTAAAATTAGAAGAAAAATACTTTACAGCATTGTGAAGACTGTGTGAGAAAAACATATTTAACGTGCTTAGCACAGGGCCTGGTATATGGCGAGTGCTCAAGAAATAGTAGCTGTTGTTGGATGCTTCATTCAGGGCACTGGGGAGTGGAGAAAGTGGGTGGGGATCACCATGTTTTCCCGTGCACTAAAGTCCTATATGAAGAGACTTTCCATATATATATAATACTATTCTTAATAATAGATACTACTAGTTTTTCCAAATTGGTCTGACAATATGGTACACATTATCATGCTAAGCAGCTGTCCCTTGCTTCATTTATAGGGCCCCACCTGTCACAAAGAATGCAAAACATGCTCCACAAATACATGGGATCATGTCCTCGGTGTGTGTAAGAGGGTGGGGGGGAGGATGTGTTTAAAATATCCGGACCCTACCATCTTATGTTAAAGTTAGGTAACACTTTAATCCCAAATCCTTTTCTTGACATGCCTTCAGCTTGAGTGTAACAGAACGGTGAGCCAGGCACAAGGTGCTGGTGAAAACAGTGATCGTATTTCATTTTCTTTTTAGCTTTCCATC
>NW_016107404.1:834657-839812 GCF_001604975.1 Cebus imitator
TTAGTAGAGACGGGGTTTCACTATGTTGACCAGGATGGTCTCGATCTCTTGACCTCGTGATCCACCCGCCTCAGCCTCCCAAAGTGCTGGGATTACAGGCGTGAGCCACCGCGCCCGGCTTTTTATTCTGACATCCTAAACCAGGTTGTGTTCCTCTGGCGGGGCCACTGGCTGAGGAGGTTTTTGAAGTTTGTAGCTCATCCCTTACCTGTATGGCTGCAATCAGTTATTTCTCCTAGCTTGGGCTCCTTCTAATTCACTCTGCCCCACTGCTTTGTGTCCAGAGGGAGAGTTATAAATAAATCAGGTCTTGCCAGCTCTCCTCCTTTAGTGATTCCCACCACCCTAGAGCAGGGTTTCTCAACCTCAGAGTCATTTGCATTCAGGGCCAGTGGAGTTTCTGTTGTGAAGATGCTGTCCCCTGCACTGGGGGTTGTTCAGGAACGTCCCCGGCCTCCACCCATTTGATGCCTGTAGCAACTCTAATTTGTGACAACCAAAAATGTCCCTAGACACTGCTAAATTTCCCCTGGAGGGCAAAATCACCCCTGGTTAAGCTTTCATCTTCTTAGCTGGTTTACAGGGCCCCACTGCTTCAATCCACACTCATGGATTTGTCTCTTAACACCACCCCCCTGTTCTGTGAGGCAGGCAAGTAAAAATTACTTCAGGTGGCTGCACATGGCTCCTTTACTCTCCGTTCTGTCTGGCTGGAGTATCATATCACTCCTTCTAATCTGCTGAACTCTACGCTGTGTTGACTATTTAGTTGGACTATTTAGTCTGGAAGAAAATTATTAGTTAGGGCTTCCATATTTTTCCTGCCGTTGCACACACTTACTTTACAATAATTACCTGTCTATTTTTGTTCAGCATGCTCCCTTTTCAGTGCTCCCCCACCAGTGTGTAAGCACTAGGAGGGCAGGAACTCAATCTCTCATGCTCATTTCTGTATCCAAGTAGCTAGCACAATGCCTGACATAGCACTGATGGTCAATAAGTATTTAATGCACTACTTGAAAAATGACCCTCTAAAGGAAAGGAATTTTTCCTTTGGAGGCTTTCAATTTGCGGAGACCAGAAGTAGCCCTCACTGATCTGTTTTGTCCATGCATTAGAGGGGCTTAATTACAGGATGGATAGACTGGATTTTGAGGTTTATTTCACCAATCCCCCTGACTCATTCAAGTTGATGCTTGAGCATTCTGGGCAGACAATTGTCATTAGCTCTTAACACGTGATCATCAAAACATTTTTTAAAGGGGGCCTGGAGCCAGTGAGCCCCAGGCTTGGCCTCCAACTTCCTAGGAGGAGCAAAGCCAGTATACTATGGAGTAGGTTGACAATGTAGCTCAGTGCAAAAATAGCTAATAAAAGAGCCTAGAGTATGAAAAGCTGCTGACAAGGATCAGAACTATTTAGTCTGGAGGAGATTGTGAATCGATCTGATAGTGGTGCTTTAAACTACCTGTTGCCTGGGGCCTTGCAAACGATTCGGATGGATGGCCTATTCGAGGAGAATGGACAGGCCCAAGCTGGAGTCTACTGAGTAGAGATTGCTTGTTAAAGGAATTTAAGTAGGCACTTGCTACGGTGAAATTTTAACGGAGCTTTCGGAACAAGTCTGAGAGTAAAAAGTAAAACAAACTTTGCTTAGGGACTATCCCTAAATTTTCTGACAATAGGCTATTTACTGTGGATTTAAGTTTAGGACTTAAATGAGACATTTCAGGCACTCTGGTTTCTCCTCTTGGACCCAGAGAAGACGGTATTCAAGTTAATGCAGATGTTTAGTGCTTTTTAAAACACACACACATACATACACACACACACCCCTGCCTTTGCACACAGCTTTACACATTAGTTCATGCTATTCTCCAGCATATACAATGCTAGATGCCTCCCTTTGTTTTAGGTTCATTTCACAATTGTATCTCTTACTATTATTTATATATCTGGTTGCCTTTGTTTAGATGAATTACAGAATATTGGAAGATAATTCAGAAATCTTAGCTAAATCCTTTTCTTGTGTAGAAGATGAAGCTGAGGCACAGACAGAATAAATAAGTTTTCCGAGTCTCAGAGAGATTTAGAATACATGGGTCCTAGAATCAGTTCTTCAGTCAAGTGCCAACAACCTTCCCTACATAAGTTTAACAAAGAGCCAGCATAGGGAATCAGAAGTTTCTGGAAGCTTAGATCAGAAAACAATTGATGGAACATTTAGGACTTCTCAGGTACAAGCACTCTTTCTCAAGCAAGGTTTCATGCAAAAATTTAATGCTACAGAAAGTGATTTAGTGATGTTGTCAGTTCTCCCAAGGGTGGTATATATCTGGTGCCCTTCCAGATGCACAGGAGAGATGTTAATTCATTACTTAACAATGAATGTCTTAGGGATTGGGGTTTCACTCTCTAGTGCAGGGGTTGGGAAACTTTTTCTGTAAATCTTTTCAGCTTTGTATACCATACAACGACACAACTTTGTCTTTGTAACACAAAAGCAGCAGTAGACACGATGTAAATGAATAAGCATGGCTTTGCTTCAATAAAATTTTACATACTAAAGTAGGCAGTGACCAAATTTGGACTGCAGGCAGTAGTCCTCTTCCAGTAAAACCCTGATAAAGAGGGCTGAGTGCAAGCAACAGAAACATGCTCACATTGACTGAAGAAGAGAAGTGATTCAAGGGCTCATAGAAAGACTCAGAAAGGAAAGGCCCTTGGATTCAGTTTTCCCACGGTGCCCCAACTAGGAAAAACCAGTAAGTGCTATTATTAAGAGGGAGACCCATTTGCCTAACTGGGCCACATGCCCACCATTTGACAGATAGTCCCATCATGAGAACACAGCATGTAGGAGAGGTGACACCCCCACATAAAAATTGAGAAACTCTAGCAAGAACGGAAAACAGATGTGGAGTTACTGGAAAGCAATACATGCTCATTACAGGTTTTTTTCTGCATATAAAGAGATATGTTCTTTCTGAAGCCTGGCAACATAGCATTGTAGAAAATGTTAGAAAACAAAACAGAAAAAACCCAAACACAATTGTAATTTCAACTGCCCCAAATCCTGAAATCTCCAGCACAGGAAGTATGAAAGGGGGTCAGGGAAGAGTTGTGGGGAACCTGTCCAAATTGCAAACAGCCACACCCTGACTTTTCAATCTCCACGAACCAGTAGTAGAGTAGAAACTCCACAGAAGTAGAAACTAGGTCTGCTTTGCTCATCCTTATAATGGCAGGACCCAGACTGTGTCAGACACGCATCAGTCCATTCATTCAGTCATTGGTTCTCACATTCATTCACTTAACAAGTATGTGAGAGCCTTCTCCCTACCAGGCATTTTGCTGAACTCTGGGAATTCCACTGGCAAGCAAAAACAAACAAAATCTTTGCCTTTGTATAACTTAATATATGAGGGGGTAAGATGAACTTTTATTCAAAAAGTAAATTAATATGAAGTTATAATGTCATAAATGCTGTGCAGCAGCAGGAGAGGGATTCATTGTACGTGCAAGTAACCGGAGTTGTAGATCTGGTAAGAGGAGCTCAGGAAAGGATTTCCCAAGGAAATGATGGTTTTGCTGAGTCCAGAAGGAAGAGTAAGAGTTGAGGAGAAGAGGGAGGGGATTCATGGGAAAGCACATCCTCAGCAGAGGGGACAGTATATGCAAAGGCTGTGTCACGGGAGGGAACATGGAGGAAAGCGAAGATGACATAAAATCAAGGGCTAGATGAGCCTGGAAAACGAGAAGGGCCAAAATGTCTAAGACCATGAAGGGCCAGGTTGAAATTCTGCTTTTTATCCTCAGAATCTTGGGGAGCAGAGTGGGTAGATGTATTTCAGGTTTACAAGTCAAAGTTAGATCTACAATTGTAAAGGAGGAAATGGATTGGAGGGTTGCAGCCACAGATACTGGATAAAGAGAAGGATGAGCAAGCTATCAGCAAAGCCTTGATGAGAAGAGGTGGTAATGGGACTGAAGAGAAGTAGATGAATTTGAAAAACATGCAAAGGGTGAAAGAGGTTTAATTGGCTGACGGATTGAATATAGAGAGCAAGAAAGAGAGAGGCGTAAATCATAACCCAGAGGATAATGGTGCCCAAAACTAAGTGTTGAATCAATCAATGAATCTCTGCTTCTAAGTCTGAATACATAAACTTATCTCTTAAAATGTCTCCCTTTTTCGAATATGAACCTAGTGCTCACTGATCACCTCCTGTCAAGACTTTCCTTGAGTAGCTCATCTTCTGAGCAGCTCTCGTAATTTCACTCCACTCCACTCCCTCCCCTGTATCCATGTAACGCGTTGTTCACAAACCATACCAATGTCTATAAAATGGGTGACTGGTTGTAGAAAGAAAGAGAGATTATGAGTACTTTGAGGGCCGACGTGGTGGCTCACGCCTGTAATCCCAGCACTTTGAAAGGCCGAGGCAGGCAGATCACAAGGTCAGGAGTTCTAGACCAGCCTGACCAACATGGTAAAACCCCATCTCTATCAAAAATACAAAAATTAGCTGGGTGTGGTGGTGTGTGCCCGTAATCCCAGCTACTCAGGAGGCTGAGGCAGGAGAATCACTTGAACCTGGGAGGCAGAGGTTGCAGTGAGCCAAGATTGTGCCACCGCACTCTAGCCTGGGCAACAGTGTGAGACTCCATCTCAAAAAATAAAAAGATAAAAAAGAATACTTTGAGGGCGATGGCTGAATCTTATTCCTCTATGCATTGTTACCACGGTAATCGGCTTGGTCAGCCTTCCGTACCTGTGGGTCATGCATCTGCAGATTCAGCCAACCTTGGATAAAAAAATTTGGAAAAATAAAACAATAAAAAATGGCAATATAAATATATATTCAATACAAACTTTAAAATACAGTATAACAACTATTGGTATAGTATTTACATTGTATTAGGTATTATAAGCAATCTAGAGATGACTGAATGTATACAAGAGGATGTATGTAAATGATATGCAGATACAATGCCATTTTATATAAGGGATTTGAGCATCCATCAATTTTAGTATTCAGTGGGGTCCTGAAACCAATGCCCCATGCATTTCAAGAGACAACTGTACTTGGCACATAAAAGGGGCCAGAAAAATTTGTTAAATTGTGTTGTTGACCTATATCTTTCCTCTCAG
>NW_016107404.1:842512-871020 GCF_001604975.1 Cebus imitator
CTGCCTCAGCTTCCCAAGTAGCTGGGACTACAAGCATGTGCCACCATGCATGGCTAATTTTTGTATTTTTAGTAGAGACAGAGTTTCACTATGTTGGCCAGGCTGGTCTCAAACTCTTAACCTTGTGATCCACCCACCCCAACCTCCAAAAGTGCTGAGATTATAGGCATGAGCCACTGTGCCTGGCCTGATTTCCCAGTTTCTAAGAGGAGGGGTCGATCACCATAAATCTGTTTCAGTCCTAACAGTCTATGATCATAAGAAAAGGCAAGAGGAAATAAAGATTATCCATCTCCATCTTTTCCCATTCTCCTGCCCTCTTGTCCTACAGTCTAACTGACCATTTTATAGTTCCTCAGATGAGCTACGTTCTCTTGCACCCCAAACTTGAGCACTTTTTCCAAGTTCATTTTCTCTCAGACTGACTGATTTCTAAGAGAAATAGAAATCAGTTTGTGCGTCACTTTCTCTGAAAAGCTTCTTCCCTTAACTCCTTGGCTTAGGTTGGAAGTCCACACTAGGTATTCTCATACTATTCTGTACTTTTATCGAAGCCTATGGGTCATTTTATGTATTTTTCCATTTAAATGTCTGCATCTTCCACTCACCACCCCTCACCCCAGCATCAGGCTATAAACTTGGAAAAAGAAGGAACACATGGCAGAAAATAAAAAATTGACACTTGAACTAATTCATTAATGGATGAACAAATGTAACATAAACCAATGAAGAAACAGTGAATGACTGATGATCATTTGCTTCTGGTCCTAATTTAATTCAGATATTTTTTCATCTTTTTCCCACTGTGGGACAGATGTTCACATCTAACCCAAGAATTGTCAGTGAAAAAGGTCATTAACTACACAAGGGGGAAAATAATGCTGATTGCAGTTTTAACCTCCTTTGACTTTCCAAGAACTGCTTTAAGTACATTCTGTTTTCGAAGATCAGCCCCTGTACTGCTTCCAAAAGCCTGTCCCAGTCTGTCCAGCTCGTCTCTGGCCCTGGATGCAGGGGGGATATTGAGTCCTGCAGTTTCTGAGCCAGTTCTAGTGGAAAAGCAGAGACTGGGGAGGCTGGAGGAAGTAGGATTTGATATTCTTGGCCTCTGGATGCTCCCTGATTATTATTTTTTAATATCCTGAGAACAGATTAAGATGAAGCAGATTAGGGAAAAGTCATGAGACATAAGCCATAACTGAACTTCTCTCTGCTGCAAGCATTCCCTGGAGAAAGGAAGCTGGATGCATCCTTTAGTAAAACAGGATAGACCTTGAGCCTGCTGAGTGTGGGAGGAACCCAACCAAATGCAGTCCATGAATCAAAATTTCCTGCTTCTCACTCTGTCCCCAATACTTTGCCATCTCCCCTTCCAGTACATACATTAGTTCTCTTTACATCAGGAAGGATTCTGCCTTTACCCGTAGTTGGTCTACTGATAGCTGTTGAAATCTCAAAACCAAGGTTTGAGCTTTTGGTATTAGAGCTTGAAGTCCCAAGTGCATCAGTTTCTTATATTGGACATGAGGGATGTCTCTGTCTTGGCCTCACATATCTTGGGTGAGTACAGAGCCTGAACAGAGCGATGAAAGAGCTAGACGCTGCCACTGACACAGAGTGGGTTCTCGGGTAAAGCTACTCCACTCAGTCATTGATATGGGTGACCAGGCCGGGTCCAGTGGCTTACGCCTGTAATCTCAGCACTTAGGGAGATTGAGATGGGTGGATCACAAGGTCAGGAGTTCAAGACCAGCCTGGCCAACATAGTGAAACACCGTCTCTACTAAAAATACAAAAATTAGCCATGCGTGATGGCACATGCCTGTAGTCCCAGCTACTTGGGAGGCTGAGGCATGAGAATTGCTTGAACTCGGGAAGTGGTGGTTGCAGTGAGCTGAGATTGCACCAGTGTACTCCAACCTGGGAAACAGAGCGAGACTCTGTCTCATCCACTCAGTCATTGATATGGGTGAGCGGGCACAGTATCAGTTTATGCCTGTTGTCTAGCATAACTATTAGTAGTGTACATTTTCCTTTAAAAGTGTCCTATTTTGGACGATACATTTTACGGTCACCCTAGTTTCAGTTTAATGTGATTTGGAGTTGTTCCCTGGAAAGTACCCCTGAGGCAATGTCATCTATTGCAGACATACATTCCCGAGGGTGTACAGTTATCCTTATCTTTCTGTCTTCCTTCTCTCCTCCTTTTCTTAAATCCAGGGAATCTTAAATTCCTTCTCTTCATTTGTACTGGGAGGAACACTTTTGAGATCAGAAAGAAGTGATAGAGAAACTGCCCCACCCTGCATCTATTCGCAGAGGCTAACTTTTATTTTTCCCTAAAATTCTTTCTACAGAAGTCATTTAGGTCCCAGAACATTCCATAGTGCTCTGTGATAACGAATGCATGGCCCAAGAAGGAAAATCATGACAAGCCGCAGGTTCTTGGAGAATTCAAAATGGCATTTCACGCATCGTAATTCAGGCATGAATGGTTCCTCAGAAACTGCTGCAGGAAGAAATCCCCAAGTTTGAGAAACCTATGCCAGTCCAAAATGGTCAGCAAGACACAGAAAATGCCCTGGAAAATGCAAAGAGAAGACTTGGCTCACAGCAAATAATAATGTTTCAGTTCATGATGGGCTGCATATATGATGGTGGCCTCATAAGATTATACAGGAGCTGAAAAGTTCCTAGTGCCTAGTGACATCACAGCCATGGTAATATTGTACTTATGACGTCATCATCATAATGTCGCAGTGCAATACATTACATATTTGTGGTGATGTTCGTATAAACAAATCTACTGTGCTGTCAATTGTATAAAAGTCTAGCACACATGATTATGTATAGTAGGCAATCATTGATAATAATAATAAACAATGATGTCACTGGTTTAGATATTTACTATGTTACTTTTTATCATGATTTTAGAGTGTGCTCTTTCTACTTATTAAAAAGAATGTTGGCAGGGAACAGTGGCTCATGCCTGTAATCCCAGCACTTTGAGAGGCTGAGGTGGCCAGATCACCTGGGGTCAGGAGTGTGAGACCAACCTGGCCAACATGGTGAAACTCTGTCTCTACTAAAAATGCAAAAATTAGCTAGGCATGGTATTGGGTGCCTGTAATTTCAGCTACTCAGGAGGCTGAGACAGGAGAATCGCTTGAACCTGGGAGGCGGAGGTTGCAGTGAGCCGAGATGGTGCCACCGCACTCCGGCCTGGGCAACAAAGAGCGAAACCAAGTCTCAAAAAAAAAAAAATATATATATATATATATTAACTGTACAACAAGTTCAAATGGGTCCTTCAGGAAAATATGAAGAAGTCCTTGTTATCATAGGAAATGACAGCTCCATGCAACGTTATTGTTTTTCAAGATCTTCCTGTGGGACAAGATGTAGAGGTGGAAGTGATTTTGACGATCCTGATCTCCTGTAGGCCTAGGCTAATATGTATGTTTATGTCTTCATTTTTAACAAAGAAGGTCAAAAAGTGAAAAAAAAAATCCTTATAGAATAAGGATATAAAGAAAGAAAATATTTTTATTCTGTTGTACAATGTGTTTGTGTTTTAAGCTAAATGTTATTACAAGAATTAAAAACTTTTTAAAAAGGTTCTAAAGTAAAATTTTACAGGAAGCTAATTTATTATTGAAAACATAGTTTTTATAAGTGTAGGGTAGCTTAAGTATACACAGTGTTTGTAAAATCTAAGGTGGTGCATGATGTCCTAGGCCTTCGCATTCACTCAGTACTCACTGCCTCGCCCAGGGCAACTTCCAGTCCTGGAAGCTCCATTCATGGCATGTAGGGGTACCACTTTTTATCTTTGATACTGTATTTTTACTGTAACTTTTCTACATTTAGATCTGCTTAGAGACACAAAAACCATCATGTTATAATTCCCTAGTTTTCAGTACAGTAACATGCTGTACAGGTGAGCAGCCCAGGAGCAATAGGCTATACCATATAGCCCTGGTGTGTCGTTGGCTGAACCATCTAGGTTTATGTTTGTGGACTCTGTGAAGTTTGCACAATGACAAATCGCCTAACGCCACATTTCTCAAACCAGGTCCCTGTCATTAAGCAATGCATGACTGTATATCTATCTGCTAGATGACTTCAGCCTGCTCCAGAGGAACATGGGTATGTTGTTACTATTTGGTTAAAGCCAAGGAACAATTTGCTTGAACAGGAGAGCCAAATGATATGTTTTGGTGAGGAAGATGGGGGTTATAATCACTATTGTGTCATTTAAAAACATACAGCTAAATACATGAAATGGTAATATTTTAAATACATGAACGAGTAATATTTCAAATACATGAACCAGTAATATTTTAAATACATGAAACAGTAATATTTTAATATTCTATTCTAAATAACTGAAACTGTAATGTTTTAATACATGAAACAGTCTTTTTTTTAATATGTCAATATTAAACAGAACTAGGCTCTAGTTCTTCATACAGTGCATGGTATATAAAAACTCGGATGCTGCTACACCTCATGCATACATGCTTGCATCTGAACTTGGCATCTTACCTTGTTATTTTTGATTTGAGATCAGCTCCATGTGCTCTTGACCTGGCACACTGACTGCAGCCTTTAGTCTTTTTTGCGATGAGCTGCTGTGCACAGAATCAGGTCAGCATGTCTTGAGCACTTGGCCCTGGGCCATCTCCGGACCACAGCACAGCAGGTGAAATTCAGTGTCCTCTGCCTCCTGAGTCCTTTTTCCCCTGACAGCTCCATGAAGTGAGGCCACTCTGCCTGTCTCTCTATATGCTTCTCCAAATGCACAAAAGACACGAGAGCCAACTGCTACCAGAGATTTAAAATATTAATAATAATAATACTGATAACAACCCTAAAGGAACGTTTGCAAAGAGCAAACACTGCTCATGAAAATATGTCTTCTAAGCAAATGCAGATGGGAAAAGTGGGGAGGGGAAATAGATCAGAAACCAAGAATAACCTTGGCTTTGGTGCTGCCAGCACATTCCATGTCTTGAAAAACAGGAGGTGTATTCAGGCTGGTTTTGGGGGAAGAAAATGGATCTGCATGTTTGCTTGTAGGTGCAATAGGAAGCTCATGTCTGCTGTGCAGCAGTGAGCCATGTGTTGATGTTGGATCAGTTGGACTTAATGTGCAGCTGTGCTCTCTCTAGTGGGGAGCTAATTACTGCAGAAAGACACTCACTGCAAATCAGGTGACTTCATGTGGAAAACTATAACTTAGGGTGAATGAATAAGGACTCTAGGAGATGAGGGCGCAAGCTGCTAAAACAGCAAAGGAGAATCAAGGCCCCTTTCCAAAGATCTGCAGGTTGAACGACTGCAGTGTGAAAGTGGCTCCAGAATTGCACATATAGCCAGGAAATGATTAGATGGAAAGAAGAAAGAAAGGAAACACCTACCTTAATATACACAATACGAAGATCCAACACATATGGCCACACAGGAAGTGAGACTGCAGACTTTCCCCTATGAGATGCATTCATCTCATTCAAAGGCTCAACATGCAAAACTTAGATTCAAATGAGTCAACTGACCCTTAGAATTATCCTTTCCCTCTAAACAAAAGTGAAATTATCCTCTCTTTTTCAAATGACTATTTTATTTATTTTATTTTGAGATGGAGTTTCACTCTCGTTGCCCAGGCTGGAGTGCAATGGCACGATGTCGGTCCATGGAACCTCTGTCTCCCAAGTTCCAGGGATTCTCCTGCTTCAGCCTACTGAGTAGCTGAGATTACAGCCATGTGCAACCATGCCAGGCTAATTTTTGTATTTTTAGTAGATACAGGGTTTCACCATGTTGGCCAGGCTAGTCTTGAACACCTGACTTCAGGTGATCTCCCTGTCTTGGCCTCCCAAAGTGCTGGGATTACGGGCATGAGCCACCGTGCCTGGCCTCAAGTGGCTATTTTCAATACTCAAACCTACTAATAGGAAACGTGGTTACTATAACTTTGATAATCCTCTGTGGGATTTCCTAATTCCCACAAGTTAGAGGTTCTTTCTGATGTTTGATCTGTTTACTCAAATGATTGGAAAAAAAAAAACGAAGAGTACATTATCATATGACTACTCGTGATTAGGGAAATGTAGCTTAAGAATTATAGCTCACTACCAGGCCATGCTTTGCCACTATCATGTTGTGAGAGTTCAATTCAAGTGAGTTAACGTCTCTGAAACTCAATTTTCCCATTTACAAGGATAACAAGACTGGCTCCACCTACCTTATATGGCTATTTTGAGAACCAAATATAAATAACATAAAAGTAATTTGAAAAGTGTACAATGTGTTTGCAAATGCAAGCTAGAGTTGTGATTTAAGGATGGTAAAGATTGGCTTATGGATTTAATGGTTAAAATAAAAGGGACATTTTTTAAAAATTTAAAAATAGTAAAGGAATCTCCTGCATTTCTCCTTTTGCCAAAGAAACAGAAAAAAAATGCTTCAAGGACGTTTCTTTAAACTTACTTTCCATTTTGCAGACTCTTTGAAAATTTGAAAAAAGAGTTTAAATTTCAGTTGTGGGCTGAACAATTTGACTCTATCTGGAAGGGTAAGTGTCTGTTTCCATTAAGTGATCCCAGTTTTAAGGGCTTCATCTGAGCCATAAGCCATCATTCTCTACTTGGAAGCCAGTGGAATAAATTCTGACACAGGATGAAAACTTAAGAGGTTGGCAACTGACAAAGATTTTTTTATTTTCAAAAACTATGGCAAGAATGAGATTGGCAAACAATTGTGTGTGTGTGTATGTGTGTGTGTGTGTGTGTACTTGTGTGCTTTTCCATTTTAGCATAGAAGTAAGTCATATTGATATGACAGCAGTAACTTTTAATTTCTCAGCATAGTTTAACAAAAGCATGGCTGACTCAGAGAAGGGGACACCAAGAAAAATGGAAATAATTAAAAAAAGAATATATATAGTTTGGGTTGAGTTACTGGCATTGTTGACTGTAGATTTTGTTGGTTTTCCTTTCAGCATTTCATCCCCTTGCTTCTTTCTAACAGAACCCATGGTGGATTGGGAATTATACCCTTCTCCATAAAACCATATGCTTCACATCACAAGCATGGTGATTCCTTTGCCTGACCAGTGATTGGTTTTGAGTGGGCATGTGCCCCCACTTTTGGTTAGACACTAATAGATGGAAGGAAGTCTTTTGGGAGGTTTGTGGAAAAGATCCCTCCATTTACTTCATAATGCAGCCTCTTGTTCTGCCAAAAGGTGCCGTGGCTGAAATAAGACAGCCTTCTTGGGACCTTGAGGGGAGCTAGCTGGAGCATAGCAGGTCAGAAAAGTAAAAAGACCTTTATGATAGAAGTGAAGAAATCTTTGTATTATTTAGTGACTGCAGAGCCAACCCTAAAATTGGCCTGCTTCTGGATTTCTTTCTGTATTTTCTATAAACATCCTTCAACGTAGGTCAATTTGAGTTGGGGGTTTCTGTAGTTGGCAGCTGATGTTATCCTAGCTGATTCATTATCCATCTATGCTTAAAGCTTGGTGCTGACATTGCCAATGGCATTGAAGTGATGCTGAATGAATGTGAGGCAAATGGCCGAGTTGGTGTCATATAAAGGAACATTAACAAATCACAGTTAAACAAATTGCCAAATGGATTAAATGTGTTCTCTGTCTTAGGTGTTGTGCTAAGTGCTTGAGTTAAAGCCCAACTTAGAGACCCAAGAGATAGTAGTCTTATAATTTCAGGTTTATGACATTGCATTCTTACAAGCAATAAAGTACACACATACTGCTCTAAGTCACACTTTTCCCCCCAAAAGAACCTCTGCTTAGGCATCAAATTGCTTCTTTGCAATGATGTACTTGCTTGCATACATAGTTTCATTTAAAGTAAACAGGAATGCCTTGGAGTACTATATCTTGGCTCCATTAGGACTTGCTAAATGGATTATTGTTCTCCATAAAGCACCTGTTATGTACCAGGTGTGAAGCCAGTGGCTCTATGGGATATAAAATTGAAAAAGACAAGCCTTCTCTTCAAAAGGCCTACTATTGAAAAGATATGTAAACAGATAGTTACCATATAAGTCAATTTTTCCCATATCAACTGTGCAAATGAGAAACTCATATGGAGCAGAAGTGGGGACAAATCACTTGTGGTTGGTGTTATCAGGCAAGGCACTATGAAAGACATGGTATTTGAGCTGTACTTTGAAATTACACACTTTCCATAAGCAGTGGGAGTTCAACACACAAGCACTAGAGTGGAGGGAACAGCATCGCTCCAGGATGTCAGAAGGAACCTGCAGGTCATGTTCAGTGATGGGACTGGTTAGATGTTGAAATGACCAGAACTGGGAGGGGATGGCTGAAATATTTGCATGACAGAAACCAGACTCCAAAATATCTTGACAGGCTGGAATGATCGACTGACTCTAACATGATGAAAATGAACTGAGCTAAATGTACCATTTTGCATTTGATTATTAAAGGGAAAACATTCCCAATCACAGCTGCTTATGTGAAAGACTTCATGTTTTTGTTGAATGTAAGCTCCAGATGAATCAACAATGTTATTGCCAACTAAGATGAGGCATACCTAGGTCAGATCCCTCTCCAAAATATATGATGCCTTACTTATCTTCCTGCTCAAAAAGTGATCATAGAGTATGGTATTAGTTTTCTGTTGCTGCCATAACAGAGGACCACAAATTTAGTGGTTAAAACAACACAAATTTGTTTTTATAGTTCTGAAGGTCAGAAGTCTGGTACAGGTCTCACTGAACTAAAATCCAGGTGTTGGCAGACTGTGTTATTTTCTGGAGGCTTTATGGGAGAATTCATTTCCTGCTAGTTCTGGTTGTTGGTGGAATTCCATTCCTTGGGATTAAAGCACCAATGTCCCCATTTTTTTGCTGGCCATAAGCTAAGGACCATTTCAGGCTTCTAAAGGAAGCTACAGTCCCATCTTCTTCCACCTTATAAGCCACCAATGGAAGGTGGAGCCTTTCTCACATCATGTCTCTCTGACCCTTCTTCCATCATCTCATCTCTCTTTTTGCCACTAGGAAAGATTTTGCACTTTTCAGGACTCATGTGTTTAAACTGTGTCTATCTAGATATCCAGGATAACCTGCCTCCTCTCATGGGTCTGTAACCTTTAATGGAATCTGCTAAGTTTTGTTGCTGTATAAGGCCAGATATTTATAGGTCTCAGAGATTAAGGCTTGGATGTTGTTTGGGGGACATTATTCTGCCTACTACATACTGTCCTCTGATCTGAACAGTTTTCCTAGGTGCCCAGTGTAACTCTTTTATCTGGACATTGATAAACTGGGGAAGATTCCATATGAGAATGACCATAGTCATTTAGAAAATTTAAAACTGTGTTATGTAAGGTATGTTTGATAAAACTGGGAACATTATCATAGATATTTTGTGGTAAGGGGAAGCATTAGAACTATTTCAAATCATCTTAAAGCCTGCTACATAAAATGGATCTATTCCATGTTACACAGAATGTAGAGAGAATCAAAAAAAAAAAAAAGACAAATTTTAGTTCAATATAGAGAATGTGATTTTTAGTTTCCAAAAATGGCCCCAATGAACCATGCCTTTTGGTATTCATGCTCTCATGCGGTCCACTTCCACACGCCCAGTGGAATACAGCAGAAGTGACAATGTAGGACTTCTGAATCTAGCCATTAAGAAGCCCTGGCAGCTTCTTTTCTCAGACTTTCGCAAACCATGAGCCATGGTATAAGAAGTCCAACTATCCTGCTGGGGAGACCATGTGGAAAGACCATGTGGAGAGGCCAGATGGAGAGGAGAGGACTTAAGAATATATGGAAAGGAGAAAATTCTCATTGTCCCAATTGGGCCTCCATTTGACTGTAGCACTGTGAGAGACCCCAAGCAAGACCAGCAGTACTATTTAACTAAGCCCAACCCAAATTACCAACCCACAGAATAAAGAACTAAACAATGGTTGTTGTTTTAAGCCACTAGGTTTTGGGGTTATTTGTTACATACCAATAGCTAACTGATGCACCTGATCAGCTAATCACATGTGTGTGTTTGTAGCATGTCTAAACATGTTTTGAGTTTCTCATTGTGCATTTGTTTTTCTTTACATTTGACTGAAAAACAAACAAAAACAAAAGCGCCACTGGTTTTCTTGAATCCTTTTAGCTTCCTGCCAGGATTGCACTTGATTTAAATGTGTTGCTTATAGATGTATGCATATGTGTATATTTTATTCTTAGCCTAGCCATTTCCTTGAGAACTCAAATGTGTGAAACACTCTTAGTTATGTTACTGTCATAATTCCTCTACCTTTAAAAATGAAAAAAAAAAATAGAATTAAACTGGAACATGGATCAGTAATTAAAAACAGATGGCTTAAAGGATATGTTTGAAACAAGTGAAAATACACAAGATAGTGAAAGAAAAGCATGGGAACCAGAAACCCCTTGCCTTAGTCTGTTTAGTGTTGCTGTAACAGACTACCTGAGACTGGGTAATTTATAAAGAACAGAGATCTATTTCTCACAGTTCTGAAGGCTGAGAGGTCCAAGATTGAGGAGCACCAGCATCTGGTAAGGGCCCTCTTGCTGCATCATGCCATGGCAAAGGTGGAAAGGAGAGAGGGAGATAGAGATAGAGATGGGTAGGGAAGTGGGTCAAATGCACAGCCTTGGACACTTTTATAATCCACATTAATTTATTAATGAAGGCAGAGCCCTCATGACGCGAACTACTTCCCATTAGGCCCCACTTCTCAACTCTGTTTCACTGGAGATTAAGTCGTCAACACATGCTTTTGGGAGGACACATTCAAACCGCAACACTTTGCCCCCTCCCCAGGGTTTTGATAGATACTGTACTGTTGCAGAGAACATAATGTTTAACTTGACAGCAAAGTTGATAGCACTTCCCCCATGAGAACAGTAAACTGGGAATAAGCATTGATTATCAGTCTAAGCAAAAACAGACATAATTGCATTTTGGGTTTTATTGTGGTGGCAATTCAAATAAGCCTAAATCTGGTGCTTCTTTCTCTAAACTAACAAAAGGCATAGCTCATTTTATGGTGCTTCACTTTATTGCACTTGACAGATTTTGAATATTTTACAAATTGAAGGTTTGTGACAACTTTGCATCCCACAAACAAACCTATAAGCCCCATGTATTCAGGACTGTGAATTCGCTTCATAGCTTTGTGTCTCGTTTTGATAATTCTCACAATATCTCAAACATTTTTTATTATTACTGTATTCATTATGGGTGATCTATGGTCAGTGATCTTTGGTGCTACCATTGGAATTGTTTTGGAGTACCATGACTCATCATCATATAAGACCGTGAACTTAATAAATGTTGTGTGTGTTCCAACCGCTTCACCAAAATGCCATTCCCCCGTCTCTCCCCCTTTCCATGGACGTCCTATTCCCTCAGACTCCGTAATATTGAAATTAGGCCTACTAATAACCCTACAATGACCTCTAAGAGTTTCAGTTAAAGGAAGAGTTGCACGGCTCTCAATTCAAATCAAAAGTTAGAAATGATTAAGCTTCATGAGAAGGCATGTCACAAGCTGACATAAGGTGAAAATTAGGTCTCTTGTACCCAACAATTAGCCAAGCTGTGAAAGCAAAGACAGAATTCTTGAAGCAAATTGAGATTGCTACTCCAATGAACACAAAATCTTGACAGTGAAACCCCCTTTTTGCTGATATGGCGAAAGTTTCAGTGGTCTGAATAGAAGGTCAAACTAGCCGTGACATTCCCTTAAGCCAAAGCCTAATCCAGAGCAAGGCCTAACTCTCTTCAACCTGTGAAGGCTGAAAGAGTTGAGGAAGCTGTAGAAGAAAACTGGAAGTAATCAAAGGTTTGTTCATAAGGTTTATGAGGAAAGAAGCCATCTCCATGACATAGAAGTGCAAGGTGAAGCTATGCAAGTTATCCAGAAGATCTAGCTAAGATAACTGAAGGTCGCTAAACTAAACAAGACATTTTCAATACAGACAAAATAGCCTTGTATTGGAAGAAGATGCCATCTAAGACTTCCTTAACTAGAGAAAAGAAGTCAATGCCTGACTTCAAAACTTCAAAAGACTCTAGCTTGTGAGGGACTAATGCAACTTAAAGTTGAAATCAGTGCTAACTGACCTTTCTGAAAATCCTAGGGCTCTTAAAAAGTATGCTAAATCTACTGTGCCTGTGCTCTATAAATGGAACAACAAAGCCTGGGTGATAGCATGGTTTACTGTATATTTTAAGCCAGCTGTTGAGACCTACTGCTCAGAAAAAAACAACCATTAAAATTAATGAAGCAGCCACTAAGTTTAGATTACTCTCAAAAGAAGAAAAGGAAGACAGGTAACAGATTTTGAGCAATTACTTTGTAGTAATTGTTTTACATGTCCCATCTCCTTTAATCACAGCAGCCTGAAGAAGTAGATACTATTAACCTTCTTTTATGAGTGAAGTGGGACCCAGGGTTTTACACCAAAATAGATTCAAATGAAAAGATTTTGATAATGGACAGCCTTAAGCTGTCTCTTGCCCATAGACAGTGCCTATGGCATATCCAAATTTGTCAAACTCTGATTGCATAGGAGCATGAGTAGACTAGTTTTTAGGGACCCTATCTGATACGGAATTTAGAAAGTTCTTTCTCGTTGCCTTGAGATGACCACAGCTGTGAAGACTACGTTTCTTTCCCTCTTCAACTCCTTTTGTGCTTCTAGCATGGCTTTTGGAAGGATATAATTTTTTCCCATACATGTAGAACACAAAGAAAGGAGCCAAGAGTGGATTGCTTAACTTGGAAATGCATTCTTTCCATTGTTGATCAAAAGATGTAGCTTTCATGTACCATTTGATGAAGAAGCTGGGGCCAGGTCACATGTCTATACTACTGATACTGAGATTTGTCCCCTTGTCCCATATTCTAGCTTCATACTGATGATTAAGGATGTTGGCAGCTGATAAAATGATGGAGCCCTCAATATAAGAAAGAAAGGAGAAAGAAAGAAAAGAAAAAAAAGAAAAAAGAAAAAGAAAGAAAGAAAGAAAGAGAGAAAGAAAGAAAGAGAAAGAAAAAAGGAGGGAAAGGAAGGAAGGAAAACAAAGGAAGAAAAAGTAAGAAAGGAAGGATTTTTTTTAAAAAGCCTATGATGTATGAAAAGAGGATTAAGAGTAAAAAGACCTGGATAAGAGTCCTATAGGCCTCAACACAGGTGAGTGTTCTTGAACAAGTCACTTTCCTCTTGAGCCCTCAGTTTTCACATGGTAAACGAGGTGGTAGGGAGAGGGGCAATTCATGACCTCCAAGATCCTTTTCTGCTCTAAAATTCTGTCTTCCAGAGCTGCGCAGCAAGCAGCAGTTAAACACTGGACTTCTTCCCCAGAAGAGCCTTCGGGTATTTTGCTGATTAAAGAGATTAGCTGTCCATTTGCAGGGATGTCTCTCCAATGAGGTAGGGACATAATAGCCCAACACAGTTTTAGTTTAGATTCACTTTATGAAATACATATCTAATTCCCTGGCAAGCTAAGTCAAGCACGTCGTCTCATGTGTTTTAAGAACCAAGACATTTGGCTGAGACTGAGAGCAAATGCCTCCTATTAATGTGTGACAAATCCATATGGGAAAAAACACTGTTTCTTCTTTCCCATATGGCACAGCTGAGTAAGGCTGGCTTTTCTGGCCTTAAAATGGTTCCACTAGGTAGGTGGTTTATTTCACGGGCTGGTGACAATCCAGTGTGTCTCTCCCACAGAGATGGGAAGGGGCGAGAATTCCTCTGTTGTAGCCCAGGGCTGTCAGCATGACTGTGACTTGGGCCATTGCCCCTTCTGTCAAGATTAAGGGAAGCAGAACTACTGTGAGGAAGAAGAGGAGGAAATCTCAAACAACTTTGGGTCCTAGACCTGAAATTTTCTTGAACCCAAGACCTTTAAAATTTTAGTCCCATAAGGACAAATCAACTTTCTCTCTGGAAAACTCTCAACCCACTCCCCACCCCAGTCTCAATGTAATACCCATGATGAAGCCATCGGGGGAAAAGGAGAATACAGGGGAGGCAGTTCTCTAACCCACCTTCCACCTTCAGGTCTGAAGGCTGAGGACCCAATGGCTTCTGGTTTTAACTTGGTTTTGGACCTCTCCAGACATAGTGGATTAGCCATTTCACCTCTAAGGTTTATGGTACAGATTGTTTTAAAAAGCATAGAGAAGATTGTATTGACTAAATATGAAAAATAAGCAAAACAATAGCAGCAGTTGAAATCCAATCAATCCATACCTGTAACATCATTCTACCTCTTTAAATGAGCAAGAAGTTGTCCTGGAAAGAAGCATAAGTCATCTCCTCTGTCCTCCAGTTTAGGCTGATGTGGACGAAGAGACAGTGACTTTCATTGTCCCTGCAACTTGAGGTGATAAAACTAAGTTCTTATGTCTCCTTAATAATCTCCTGAAATTAAGTCTTTGACTCTTTATTTATTTTTTTGCTGTGCTATGAATGAATAACTACTCTAATAAATATGAATGAACATACTCATCATATGTCATCTAACCAGAATTAAGCAAATATGCATATTTTTTCCAATGTGTAATTTGTCATTATACACAATTAGACATTAATGTAAAAGGTTTGCTTAAAATGAAAAGCAGTTAAGTGACAAAATGTCAGGTTTTGAAGAAAATGCCAAAGGTCCTATTACAATCTAGAAAATCAAAACCAGATAGGTTATAAAAATGGATTTGGATAAACATACACCTGCACGCACACACACACAAACACACAATTTGATTTCCTAGAAATGGAGACCATGGTTGTGAACTTGCAATGTATTGGGAAGGTTTCATATTAAATATTAGATAAGATTTTTTAAACTTTTATTTTAGGTTTGGGGTACAGGTGTAAGTTTGTTATGTAGGTAAGCTCATGTCATGGGGGCTTGTTGTACAGGTTATTTTGTCACACAAGTACTATGCCTAGTATCCAATAGTTATTTTTTTCTGCTCCTTAGGACTTCTTAGCTGTGGGACTTAATTGACTAGTCAAAGGAAACTGTGTTTTTTTCTTGAATACATTTAGACTAAAAATCTAAAACATCTTTATTGAAATCTTAGATTTTTAAAAAAAAATCAAAATCTTAGACGCTAAAAGTATAAGATCTTTAGCAAAAATCAATTAGTCCACAGGGAAAACTTCTCTTTAAAATGTCTATTTCAAAAATGAATTCATCCCTGCTAAACTGTTTCAGTGCAATGAGAAGCTTATTCCCAGACATGTTCCAGGGTCCTACAATTACAATCATTAAAAAGTTCTTCCTTATATCTAACCAAAGACTATACCTTAATTAGTGTCTCCTGGAGCCATGTAGGAGACTTGATTTTACAGGTCTTCAAACTTTTGACATCACTTGCTATATTCCTCATAATTCTCTTGCCTTCAGATTAAACATATCAAAGTATTTGAAATCGTGCCGTTGGAGAAATGGTTGAATGAATAAGCATAAGAGTGAATGGAAAAACTGGGCGGCATCACCAAGTTGGCAAAGGAATTTCAATCAACACTGATTTGTCAAATACTATGTATCCACAGTGTACTAAGTTCTAAAGGTCTCTATTAAACTCCAGTGCCCTGATCACCGCATTCCAAAGTGTTTTCTTAGCTCAGAGCAGAACACGTCTCCCATCACTTACTGTGCTTTGCAGGAGGTGGGTAGTATTACTGAGGGAAAGAAGGCAGGACAGGAGTTAACTTCACAATGGTCTTCTCAAACTTGTGATTCCACAAATAGTTCTAATTCTACAAAGTAGCTCAAGACTCTTAGTTTGAAAGCCACAAGAGGGCACTAGACTACTACATGGACCTACCTCTTCTTAGGGCCCAAAGCAGAGCAAGGGACAGTATAGGCATTAGTGACGACCACATCAGTTGTATGTCCTACATCTGTGTCTGAAACACAGTATGCAATCATGGAGGATGTGTAAAGCCATTGGCTATGAAACACATGTTCAAATGCTAAGCTTGAGTTATGCTAAATACAGTAGAATCCACATACAATTTGAAAAAGAAAAAATAAGCAAACAGGAATAAGGTCCACCCACAACGTTCTAAGAAAAGCAAGGTGGTTCTTTAAGTTTTGAGTCCTGAAAACAACATAAACAACATAGTGATAGTCAGGGAAACAGCAGGAGTTAGACAAACAGGAGACTTCCGCATCTTCTTTGGGAAAGCCTGACATCTGATGAGGCTCATGTTGGCCACAAGATTTCCTCCAGACTGTGAGATTTACACTGGGCATCTCCCAAGGTATTTATTCTCTCTACTCCTGAAGTACTTCATACTTTACAAGGTTTCAGGACAACTAGTCTCAGGCTATGAAATCATACCTAAAAACATCTCACAAATACAGATTGAGTCTATGCAATCACCATGCCATTTAAGAAAGGCAAAAATTCAGTCAATAAAGTTATATGCTAGTCTGAATAAGATCAACAAGCAGATTATTTCGGTCAATGAAGAAGTGTCTTCTATGATTCTAAAACAGCCAATTAAGTTAATTCAGACAGATGTGAATCAACACAAGGAAAAATAATCAGTCAAGAATGCTGCTTGGGATCATGAAAATCAAACCCCAGACTAAAGGCTTGAGTTTTTAACTTTTCAATAGTTATGTTTAATATTGCATAGAAGATGACTCCTTTGGTATCATAACTATGTATGAGATATGCTTTTTCCCTAAAGATGACAGATAGATGATAGATGATAGACAGATAGATAGATGATAGATAGATAATTGATAGACAGACACACAGAATAATTCAGATTGAGTGTTATATAAATGACTTACATAATTGGTTAAACCAGAAGTTCTTACTGCAGCAGGAAAGATAGGAGAAGGTCATTTCTCTGAGGCAAGGTTTAGCCCTTTGGAGACAATGAGCTAAATACAGTAGCTCTTTGTACTTGCGGTTTCCTGCAGAACCAGTTGAAATCATTAAGAAAGATGCTCCTTTCTTTCTACTTTCTCATTAATTTACCTACATTCTGAGTTCTAGATCCATGACCTCCATTTTAAAATTTTTTCTTTATAAAAATAAAATATATATTGTATATTCATGAGTTATAAAGTGATTTTCTCTCTCTCTCTCTCTCGATGGGGTCTCACTATGTTGCCCAGGCTGAACTTTCATTTCTGGGCTCAAGAAATCCTGCTTCAGCCTCCTGAGTTGCTGGGAATACAGGAGTGCACTACTGCACCCAGTTTGAAATGCAGTGCTTTGATATATGTTTACCTTGCATGACCTCTATAATTGTACTATGTCAGAACTTGTCCAACTTTGATCCTTTACTTCCATTATTCTTGTTACATTTAACCCAGGCATTGCTCTGAGACTCTGTCCCTCCCTCGTGGAACAATGAGAGCTCTCTGGTTCCATCCCAATCCTTTTCCCCAGGAGTCTTGCTTTTTCTGGAATTGATCTATTTATAACATTGCCTCGGTTTCTAGGTTCTTCTGAGTGTCAGCTATGTTGAATCTGTTAAAGATATGGTCTTTAACACACCATATGTTAAAGTCTGTTAAATATTGGCTATTTGACTTGGCTTTGATCAAGTTGCTTGGCTTCTACCTTCTACCTTTCAAATGACATTTTTTTTTCTCATGATTGTATACTTTTCTGGTCTCTGGCCATGAATTTCTCCATATTCCCTATTTCTTGACTGTTTCGTTAACTCAACAGCATGCTTTAACTTCCATCTTGACTCCCCAGTTCTGTTTTCAAAGCTCTACTTTTAATGGCTAAACCCAGCCCAAATCGGCAGTGTCCATCCTCTTTGCAAGCCTTGGGCCCTCCCTCAGTACCCCCAGCACATATTTCGTCTTCTGGGACAGTCCCCAGTGCTACAGGGGAGGTGAGTTCAAGAGAAAGTTCCCCGGGATCTTCTTCGCATTGTTTTCCCCACAGTGGGACTTTGAAGCTGCATTCCTGGCCCTGCCTTCCAGCTGTTACCAAACACACACTTTTTAAAATTAGGAAATGAACATGGTAGTTCTACTCCTTGCCAGGAGCTCGTCTAGTATGCCCCAGGAAAAGGAGGATGAATGGAGTTAAGGCTTTATGTAGGAGCCAGGGGATGGCAGCTCGTGGGGAATAACTGAGCCACACCAGCCCGCCACAGCCTCAGATCAGGTGAACTGAACATGGCGCTTGGCCCACCGGAGGCCCTTAACATTAGCCAGTGACCTGGCAGAAAGTACGCACCCAATAAGTGCCTGGTGGGCACACATGGCCCAAAGGAACAGGGCAGTTTTTCAGCTCTTTGGTTTATGTGGAGAACCAAGCTAGGCAACCTTGGCTGTCAGAACCTTGTCAGCAGTAAGAGTATCCAGACTGGCTGTCCAGAACACCTAAATGACGTGGATAAAAGCAAAAGTTTTCCTTCACTGAATACCACGTGGACCTGTTCCCAAGTCCTTTTTAGGTTTGAGGCCTTACTTATAATAGACCCTCACAGGAGAGGGGGGAAAATAAAAGAAATAAAAATGTAGGGAATGTGAGTTTTACTTTGCCAAGGCTCAGGACTGGGAATAGAAAAGTTCTGCAGGATCTTGGCTGAATAGTGGTTTTCTGCTTCTCTCAATGTCAAAATTAACCTGAGTCAGCGCACTATTCAAAAAGCTCATCCACCTAGTTTTGTTTCATCTGAGGTTTGGAGTGCCAAGGACTTACAGCATATGGCCTCAGACCACTCTGGTTTAATGCCAGGGGATACTTAGGGGTTCCTGGGCATGGTCATTATGATCATAACCATCTGCCTGCCAAACTTCTATGCACTACACCCAACCCAGATGCTACTCGTCCTGTGAGATCTTACCTGGATCCTCTCTGGCTCCCCTGTGGTCCTCTAACACTTGGTGTGGCTTCTTGGGCTCAACTGGACAAGTCACCACTTTAAGTCATTTATTTTCCTTCATTAAAAAAATTTGTTCACCATGACCTCTGCAAACATAAATAAATAAAATAGGAAGAAATACATAAAAATAAAACCTACTCTTTACTCCCTCCTCTCAGAAGAGAGAACCACCGTTTCTAATCAGCACAAAGACAGTGGGAACACCGAAGAAACCACCGTAAGATAGAGGTTGCCCTCAAAACGAAAAACGATAACTTTAGTTCTTTTCTCTTTATCAAAATGGAGATTTTCAGGATTCAATCTGGAGAGGTAAAATCACTGAGCTTATAAATGGGGAGACTGGAATCAAAGACCCGAATTTTGTCTTTTCCTTTTTCACTGCCACGTTGCGTCCCAGTGTGTCCCGGCATCCTTAGAGACAAAGGTCTGGAGGAAGCACAAAGAGACTTCTATTTTCATCTTTTGGTTCTAGCAAGATGAGGATCAGCAGGCAGGCAGACACACTTGGGAATAATGGCTCTGCTCTCTCAACTGGGCCCCCGCCCCAGTGCCTTCATCCCCACTTGGGGTGACCTCGGCAGAACAAGCTCTCTCTGTAATGACCACTTCACTGCAGGGGCTGTGTATTTAATAGCAGGAAATACAAGCTTTTGTGGTCAGTGTGACGTCATCCCACCCACTAAACAGGCCTTTATAATTTGACCACACAAAGGCTTGAAAGGGATAGACACACAGGGAAAGAGGCAATAGGACTGTCAACAGTTGTCTGTACCGTGAAAGGAGCATTGCGTCTTCCAAATGTTTCCCGAAAGCCTGATGTTTGGTCTGCTGTAGACAAAACATCTGGATGATATATGGCGACTTCTCTTTGTACTTGAATGCCCAGCTCACCTTCTTCCTCTCTCCTCTTTCATCTCTACCTCTCGTTTTCTTCTTTCCTCATTCCCTTCATCCTCCTGCTTCCCTTTTTTCTTCTTCTCTTTTTATTTTGACTTAATCTAAAATACACAAGTATATATAATCAGATATACAATTATGTATTTTACAAATACAAGTAATAATAAAATATACAAGTATATATTTTATCTAATATAAAACGATGTATTTTATCAAATATACAAGTATATTTTATCTAATATAAAAGTATGCATTTTACAAATACAAGTAATAATGAAATATACAAGTATATATTTTTAAATCATTGGGTTTTCAAATATTTTCACGATATGCATGTGAGCACACACTTACAAACATATACGTGCACAGACCAATTTTACTATTTTTTTCCTGGATACTTTACTGTTAGAAAACAAAAGGAGAAGAGATGACAGAGAAAGAGAAAGTTATTTCAAAAGACATAGCTAACATATTAATGTATCACTAAAAATTGCTCTCCATAAATTTCTTGGTTCTATAACTAAATCTGTAGAGAAACAGAGCTAAGTGACCCAGTACCTTTTAGTGTCATATTGTGCAAGTTCAAGATAATACACTGCTTATATATTTCACTCTATCTTTTGTTTTCATTTACATTTTAAATGAAGAAAGGCACATGCTAGGCAGCAATACCAACACTCCCATTAAGTACAAAGAGAAAAAGAAAATAAAGATTGATTGACATGGACAATGAACAAAAAGGCAGATAACCTGAAAAAGGAGGACATGGAGAAACTGAAATAAACTGTCTATATACTACTTCTGCATAAACTTTTTACTAGTTTTTCAGATCTTTGAACATGGGCGGGTGGCAGAGATGGGGGCAGGGTCAATATAAGAGGTGTTGGCTGACGTGTCCGACCTCTGAATTAGGCTGATGGAAAAATATGGCTTCCCCTGTTTTGTGCCACTATGGAAAACCCCCTCCCAGGGCTTCAAGCTTTCCTCTGAGCCACAGGAAGCAGGAAACACCTGTTTCACTTCTCCCCTGATGTTTTTTTCCCTTTTAGGGAATCTGGGTCTCCTCCCCCTCCCTTTCTGCAGTACACAAATAGACAAGCAGATTTCCACATGCCCCGATCTTTCCTAAGAAAGGATGTACTGAATCATCTATTAGCTACTGATGCATGTTGATGGCTTCCTTACCCCCATCTTCTTTTTTTCCCTTCCAGTTGACCTTTATTATAGCTCCCTCAACCCAGCTCTCCTTTCCAGCTCTCATACTAATATTTTTCTCCCAGAATAAATGAAACATAGGAAGTCTATCCAAAATGCTGAGAGACAAGTGTACATACTGATTGTCATGATTCCTTATTTTGGGTTTTGCCATTTACCTTCCTGCAACAAAGGGAGAAGCAAATGCAATTCCAGTTTGGAAAGGCATGACAGACAGATATAGTATATATCAGATCAAGAGAGCAGCCTTCAAATATCCTCTCAGTGGAGAGGCACTGAGCTATTAGCAACTTTCTAGAGTAGCCCTCAATCAAAAAAAAAAAAAAAAAAAGCAGCCGAGAAACCCTCCACACAACCATACAAAAAATGTTATAATAAATTCTAGTTAATTAAAAAATTGTGAAGTCCAAGAAGTTTTTATCAGGCTTACAAAGACCGCTGGGGGTTGCCACATGTCTGGTTACCCTTTTCTAAACAGAAGAGCACCTATAGCACTATTCGTAAAGCTATCTCTTCCCTAGAGCTTCCTTCCTCTGCTGGCTAGTAAAAAGAAACCTTAGGTGGAAAAAGCTGGAAAGGCAGAGAAGACAAAAATAAGAAAACTGTTATTTTTCATTATTCACAAGATGGTCTCTATAATAGCAATTCCTGGTCAATTCAAAGTATATTTTGCCTTATGAGAAGACACAAGGAGGTATAGTGGAAATAGAAGTGGTCAATAAATCTTAATGAGTCAATGAAGAAATTGGTGATATAACCAAGACACCTTGATGAGTTACCTCCTGTCTCTAGATTAATAACTCATAAAATGGGAGGATTAAACTAGACAATCTCTGAGGTTACTTGTATACATGTTTTGCAACATATATTAAGAGGACAGAGCTGGCTATTTTATTTAAGTAGCTCCTAGAAACAAAGAAGAAAATGGGAGACACCCAAATAAGAAAAAAAAAAAGTCAGGAAATTAAAAGAGGTAATTCATGAAAGAAATACTATATTAAGTCAGTGAACTTACAAACAAACGTTCATCCTTGCTAATGATCAAAGAAATACAAATTAAAACATAGGCTTTCGTGGTTACCTCATAGCCTGGGCAAAACGGAAAAGATGAACTTCGATAATTTTCCGTCATAGCATTGTTATCATAGCAACACATTGGAAACAACATATATGTCTCATTATGCTATATCTACTTATTGGAGTGCTACCACCCATTAAAAATGATAGGAGTCTAAATGCCTTAACAAGGAAATATGGCTACCATATAGTAAGGAAATAGAAAAAGTTACAAAACATGTATACTACTACTCCACTTAAGGAAAACGTATGTATACATGCACAGAAAATCTTCTGAAAAGACACCCACCACAATATTAACAATGGATATCTCATGGTGCTGAAATCATTGTACGGCAGACTACTTGATTCTTTTGCATATTGTTGGAATATTTTACAGTGAATATGTGCTACTTTAGTAATCCATAAATTTCAACTCCACTGGCGAATAATAGGTAATTACATAAAATGCTGTAAGCATACTGCATATAGAAGAACATTACATTGAAAACAGAAATCAACCTTACTTAGGCAGTAGATGGTAAGGGGAGCTGCTAACCTGATTTGCTCTCTCAGAGCCCTGGAGCCTTAGATACAACTGTGAGTGGACTCTTTGTGGTCCAGATATTTGCCTTTTATAAGCTGCTTGTATTTTCTGAGCCTGTTTCTTTATCTGTAAAATAACAATGGTAATTTTTACCTTGCAAAGTAGTTGCAAGAATTCAATCAAATAACACCTACAAATTGCTCAAAATGAGCCCAATAAATATTAGCTCTTATTACTATTCAAAATTAGTATATTTACACTGTGACAAACAGGCATTATTAAACATCTTGATTGATAGAAACCATACTGGAATAATATGCATATGTGTCATTTGTGGGTTTTGTGTGTTAACTTCTAAGGCTAGTGGGTAATGGGGTATTCTTCATGGGATAGTGGTGAGTCTTTGGTATGAGTGACTTTACTTCCTTCAGTGGAGAGTTTCCTGAATTCTCTGATGTGCAGTCTCCCTGCTCTCCCCTGCCAGCTGCTCAGGTAGCGTCATATATGGAGGTCCTAACAGGAGCACAACCTTGACCTAGACACAGTTGAGGGATATATCAGAGGAATCGGTGAGATGCAAACTCTGCCTTCAAGGTGCTTATAATCTAGTAAGAAAAACAAGGCAAGGCTCCCCAAACTGCAGTGTGGTAAAATGTTGTATCTGTAACAAAACAAAAAATACACTAAAAAATCAGAAAAGTCTATCCAGTTCACTCCATAGATGGAGGCTTCAGAGAAGCTGTGACTCCAGACTAATCATTAAACAGAAATTTTCTATGAGGAAGATGGAAGAAGGGCATTCCAGGCAGAGCAGAAAACCTGCAAAGGCATTGGCATATTATGCCCAGGACGCACCAGATGTCTTTGGGAAAAGGGTGGCATGGGGGGGGAAGGATGGTGGCTTGCAAATGGAATGAGATGAACATGTAGACGTGGGGTTCTCAACTAGACCTACCATTAACTGGCCATTAGAGCTTGGGCAGGAATCCCTCTATATCCTTGAGCTGTAAAATGGAGGTAAGTGTGGGGTATAGACCTAACCTACGAAGCTCATGTGAGTATAGAACTGGGATCTCAAGGTATGGTGAATTTCGGTAAGATTCAGTATCTAAGCATTGGGGTAGGCAGAGAGGGTTAGAAAAACGGCTGGAGGGACTGAGCTGAGTCTCTTTTCCAGGGGAGGGGTAGGCAGTGACCCTAACTGGAGGAAAAGCTTTCCTCTCCAGAGAGATGTGTAGGTAAGGCAATTTTAGAGTCCTTGGTGAACTCACTTTTGGTGACCTGAGAAAGGGTCAGCAAGAACAAGCAGAGAAAATAAGATACCACTGGAGAATCCGGGAAAGAGCAGTCACCAGCAGAAAACTCTGGCATCCAGTTCCCACCAGTAAACAGCCAACTTGGAAGCAGGGAGAGCCTTCTGTGATGAACTCAAAGCAAGCAAGTACGATGGAACAAAAAGATCCTGGGGTTGGGGCATGAAAGAGAAGAAGGAGGGGTCCTGCCTGGCCAGCAGCTCCGAAACTGCAGCTCCATCCCACTCACCTTCCCTGACCTGTCCTCCACCCTGCAGCCTGACCTCCTTTTCCCGGAGAGGTGGAGGTCTCCTCCCCCTCCCCTGCCTAACAACCTGGGCTGGAGATCAGGGCAGAGGTTTTGCCATGGTTAGGTGATTGTATGACTGTCTGGACCCTCGGATATTTATCTGTAAAATGGTGATAATCTATGCATTACCTGGCTCATCGGGTTTTGGAAAAGGACAAGCAAAGTCATGTAAAAATGCCTTATACTTTAAGTGTTTGAAGCACGATTATTGTCATGTCAGACCCTAATTTGTCTTAACTTTCAAGTTTCCTCTCCTGCCAAGATACATTGGAATTTTAAACCAAAAAGATCAGGGTGTCTTGTTTTACTAGGCTACCTTATCAATATCCTTTGGACATCTTAACTGATACTATTTCACAAAATGTAAAAATACTAGGAAAATTTATGAAAGTCTGTAAAATGAGAGATCTGCTAGCCCAGAGGAAGAAACCAGCCCACAACTGAAACTGTCTGCGACCTTGGACACCTTGGCTTTTATTGTCTAGAAAACTCTGTACAGTCCAATCTGATTGCACACAGAGTCCTGTGCTGTGAAATGGCAGCCAAGGGCTCTGATGCCAGCCTCACAGCCCTGTGCCTTTCTTAGCTTTGCTTTCCATGGAAAAGAATTTGGTCTAAAAGACCTCTACCATACCACCAGATTTGGAGGATCTATACCGTCAATATTCCTTGGACACTTCCTGTATTCCTCAAGCTGCCTGGGACTTGTGGGGGTGAGGATGGGGGTGTGGTTATGAAAAGTGTGTGCATGATGGTCCCTACCTCAAGAATCCTAGGATAGTTGAAGGAGTCGGATGCAAACACAGAGATATGCAAACAGAAAGTTAGCAACCATTTTCTCCTCTCTTGTTCTTATCAGGTGCTTGATGTATTTGCATATTATGATATATACAGTTCCAGAAGGAACCTATGAGGTGAGAAGGGACTGGAGGTGCAGAGGGTTGGGTTTGTATAGGCATTTTATAGAGGGAGACACTGGGGACTCATAGAATAAAGACGGTCCTAAGCTTGAATAAAGAACCCAGCTCTCTTGGTTTCCACTATAAGCAGATGGTCTGGCATTACGGAAAGCCCATGGACTGCGGAATCAGGCCTACATTAAAATATTGCCCTGTGTCTAGTGACTTTGGGTGGATCACTAATATTGGCATTTCGAAGATGATCCCACGGGCTCGGGTGGGGCTGTGGTGAGGATTTTGAAAAGAGATGGTGTGTGTGAAGTGTCTTGCACACGGTAGATGGAGAAAAAGGAGCAACAGGAGCCCAGCCTCAGGACACAGGGTTAAAACCTGCCAGGGGAAGCTCTGGCATGGTCTGTCCTGCTCTTCTTTTGGTCAGATACATATCTTGGGCCTCCCATCCTGGAATCCAGAGTAACAACTGGTGCCTTCAGCAAGCCAGGACTACCTGGAAAGTACTCAACCTAAAGGTGGCAGTGATGCAGCTTGGCAGCTGGGGATGGTGAGAGCAGGGCAGGTGCACAGCTTGCTCTTCAAAAGGACACAGTTGAGCCTGGAGAACATCTCATCTTCTTTAAGGCCTTGAGCTCATTGTTCAGCACTCACCATCTCCACTGCACAGAGGAAAAGGGGAGAAGAGGGCAGGGCAAGCATTTTATTCCCTCACTCACCATTCCTACAAGATAAGGCTTCATCAAGGTACATCTGAATTAAGGTGCATTCTCCTTGCTGTCCAAGCAGCCAGCCAGTATTTATTGAGTACCTGCTGAATGCACATACTATGCTAAATGTCCAGGGAATTTACCATGCATATAAGAGAGAAGAAAGAGTGCATGGCATAGTCTGGCACATTGGAACTGAATCTTGGCTCTATTATTTGCTATGTTTTGGGACAAGCTACTTTACCTACACGAGCTTTAGTTTTTTTAACTACAAAATGGGGATGATGATTTACCTTGCAAGATTAATATGGCTACTGACATAGAATCATGTATGTTTGGAACATGATAAGAGCTGAATAAATGGCACTTGTCCAGTTATTACTGTTATTGTATGATAGAATTAGAGACTTGCTACAGGCTGAACTATGGAAGTACTTTTGAGTAGAGAAATTGTTAAGAGCAAGAATATATCAGTACAGCATAAAATAATTGCTGGGCAAACTCTCTCAGGATGATATGTGATTTGAGTTGAGGCTTGAGATGTAGAGTGGATTTCGATTGCTGGAAGAAAGAGAGAAAACATCTGGAAGAACAGAAGGAACAAAGTCTTGGAGGCAGGGATGCACTGAGCATGTGTAGAAGGCAGGAAGGGGTCTGAATCAGTGCTGAGGCTGGAGCATGCTGGAGCAGCACTCTGCATAGGAAAGAGAAATGAGATAGAGGAGTTCATGAACACAGCACAAAGTCCTGGACTGAAGCTGCAAGCACCCAGGAGAAGCTGTCTCAGATGGAGGAAGGGAACAATGAAAACAATCAGAAAGCCACACCCAGGGTAGACTGCAGCAAGGACACATGGCATAGCAGGGCAATGAAGAATCTGGTGTAGTGAACTAGGTAAATAGTGACAAAGTCATAGGGGACGGAGATAGAGAAGTATGAGCCAGGGTGACAGCTATAAGACAGCCTTCCTCTCCCCATCACAGCTGCCAGATCAGGGACACATGCTCCCACTTTCTTCTTCCTGGGCTTCTAGTACTTTGAGTCACTACAAGTGCTGGGCAGCAGTGGCAATGGCGGTGAGGTGGGGGCTTTCATCTCAGAGTTAGTCGGACACGATCCTATAAAAGCTTTGAAGCAAGGATGAACCACACTTCTACTAAAACCATCATGCATTGCTTCTTTCAAAAAATAGATACAGTGCCTAGAACACTGCAATATTGTTTAAGGTGCTGGAAAGTTGCAGCGAATAAATGAAGGGCCTGTCCTTGTAGAGTTATTTTCAAGTTGAGGAGATACTAAAAACAAAGTAGTTCAGATATGCTTGATGGTGAAAAGTGATTTGGAGAAAGATATAGCAGGGTGCAACGGATAATAGGTGCTAGGATAGGTAGGTCTTATTATTAATACTTCATATGGGCTGGTTGATATCCTGCTGGTAATGAAACTTCTAAATTGATTCTTGAAAAGATTGAGGAGACCCTGGCTTTGGGGATACCTGGGGAAAGTGTTGCAGGCAGTGGGAGAAGGATTTGAGGAAACAAGGTCAATGTGGCTGGAATGCAGGGACCCCAGGGGAAGGGTGGGGTAGATGTAGTCTGGAGTTCTGGCTTCTGTGCCAGGCTCAGCCAGAGGCGGTGGAGTGGGATGGGGTAAAAGGAGTGAGACGAGGGAAAGAACCTGCGTAAAGAGTCTGGCTGCTACTCTGAGTGAGATGGAGAATCACTGTAGGGATCTGAGCTAAGGTTCAATATGATCCAATCCATATTTTAGATGATTGCTATGTTGAGAATCAACAGCAGGGGAGCATGTGAAATAATAGACCTCATCTATTTGAAAATCAATAAAGTATCAGAAAAGTATTGGGCATATTTTGAACATTTCCAATGTGCCAGGCTTTATCCAAGCACTTTTAGAGAAGGTCTTAGTGAAAACATACACGCCAAAGCTTTTTTTTTTTTTAATTTTTTTTTTTATTGCATTTTAGGTTTTGGGGTACCTGGAAGCCATCATTCTCAGCAAACACCAAAGCTTTTTAAGAGAAAATGCAGTTACTCCAGGTTACATTTGAGGAACAGGCTTAGTAGGTGTGAAAAAACTTAACCGTAGTCGCACTGCCAGTAAGTCATAAAAGGCAAGTCTGATCCCGAAGTCTATTCCCTGTCCAGAAGCCTCTCCCACCACTGGTTTTGCTTTGCCTTCCAAATTTGAAATCATCCAGATTATTCGAAAACAAAAGTTGAATGGTCCCTGATAAAAGGGGCCTCTGATGGGGGGTGTCCAATCATCAGCTAGGACTTTTTTCAAAATGCTTTGAAATTCCTGTTAGCTAGTGGGAAGAGCATGCTCAGGTAAAGTGTTTATCTGAATAACGCAGGAGATTGATGATTGAGCCTGGTCCAGAAGCCAGATCTCCAGGCTCTTCAGCTATGGTGCCGTGGACAGAGCACTAGGGTGCATGCTGTAGCTGACCCCCAAGAATGGGTTGATGTCCTCATCAGGCAGAGGGATTGTTGTCTAATACAAATCGGAAAACAATCAAGTTAGAACTCAGAATTCAAAAACTAACTCAGAACCGCACAGCTTCATGGAAACTGAACAACTTGCTCTTGAATGTTGACTGGATAAACAATGAAATGAAGG